>NC_053160.1:154421959-154654459 GCF_016835505.1 Polypterus senegalus | reverse complement strand
AACTAAGCTATTTCGCTGATACAGGGACTGAATAATCTTCAACAACTCGCCTGGTACCCCATACTTCTGAATCACCCCCTATTTAACATCTCAGTCATATGCCTTTTCAAATTCCACAAAACACATGAACAGTAGACTGGTTGGACATACTTCCATGAACCCTCCAGAAATGTTGTGATGGTAAAAGTCTGGTCCACATTGTTCCTCCTGAATCCGAGACTCGACCAACAGCTACAACCGCAACCCTGGCATAGGTCTTCTTAGGAGGGCTGAGGAGTGTGATTCCCCTAAAGCTGGAACACACCCTCCAGTCCCCTTTCTTAAAGATGGGGACCACCAACTCATTTTGCCAATCCAAAGGCACCAGATTTCCATGTAATGTTGAAGAGGCATGTCAGCCAAGACATCCTAGCAACAATCAAGAGCAACAGTTTGGAAAAATCGCTTTGAGGCTACTGGAAGTCATGTTTGGTCTGGACTACATTATACTATGGATCGCCATCCATTCATTGGATCATATAGAAAAGAGATTCAAAATTATACTGCATGTGAAATGGTTGCTTACGGTTTGTTAATTGTCTTGTGATGTGTTGCCAATGGCAGTTCAAGCAAAGACAATGCTCAAAACAAAAGGACTGTCCATGGCGATTCTCCAAGGGGTAAATGTATGACTGTCTACAGTGATTCTCCATGGGGTAAAGATGATGGTCCATGGTGATTCACCAGTGGGGACTCCGGGAAGATAGTCTGCAGAGATTCTGGGTTTCAAAGGCACAAAGGCGGCAAAATTGAGTTATGAGGAAAAAAAAAAAAAAAAAAAGTAAGCACCAATTTTATAGATAATTAATTTTGATTGTGTGTACTTGAACAAGAGTTTAGCAAAATGCAGGCACCGGACAAGAAGTAATACAATAGAAGCGATTTAGCTCAATGATTACATCATACTGCCAGGGACAGGTGGAGTGGGGGGCAGATACAGGCAGAATAAAGATAAGGGAATGAAGGGCTTGTGAGGAATAATTTTTAGAAGACATTGTGGGCCAATTTTAAGACTGCTTTAGAAAAGGAGCCCATTAGATCAGTTCTTCTTTTAAACCATTGACTAAACAAACTGACAGAGAAAAGCAATGTATTTTAATAAAGTGTTGAATTTGAAGATACAAACAATCATTCTAATACAGGGAACTCTGGAAAAGATATGCAAATGTATATTAAATATTAGGAAGAAGTGTTATTATCTATGTTTTAGCTCAGATAAACTAACCAGTGTATATATGTTCACAGGAAGATGTGAACTGGGAGTTTTTGGAGACTTTAATGTTTAACTTATATCTCATAAATAACTTAAATAAAGGGCAACATTACCTACAATGTGCCCCAATGAAAGAGAGGCCAGCATCATGGCGCTGCAATCTTTTAAAGAAGGTCTTAGTTGAATTAAGAAAAGTGAACTCTTTAAATTATATCTCTCTCCTGGTTATGCTAAAAGCCAGGCTCGCTTTCATGGATGCTGATTTGAACTGTTCAGGTTGCAACTTTTCTATTACTTTTTACTGTTAGTATTTAATGCCTGATTTCTCTGCAAATAAGCAAAAGTAATTATTAAAATTAAGAATATTTAATTATGGAAACTTGCCTAGTTTACTGGTATCACCTGCCCCAGTGTGTTTGTTTGGGCGATTCGTTATTTGTTTAGCCCTTTCAAAGGCAGTAGTCTGGTCTTGTTGAAGTGTATCTTTCAAGTTTGTTCACTTGCAAGTTGTTCTCAATCTGTTAGACTTATGCAGCCCTTTCAGTGGTAAGGATGATAAAGCTGAAGGATACAGGGGTTTCACTGGATCTTGCTAAAATACTGAAACCGAGTTCACTAGCTATGGCCATATTAATCCATTTGATTTGTGCAGCTCTTTCAAAGGTAGTTTATTTGGTAAGTCCCAGCAGGAGTGTGATTCTTGAAGTGGCTTCTGAACTTTGCTATAGTATCATGAAGTGTAGCCCTTTCAAGATAGATAGATAGATAGATAGATAGATAGATAGATAGATAGATAGATAGATACTTTATTAATCCCAAGGGGAAATTCACAGGGGCAGCGATACGCCCTTGGCCTCTGAAGTTGTTTTGTATTTGAACTGTAACCCAGCAGAGGCAGTTATAGGCCTTTGGCCAACGTTGTGTTTCAAACATGAGTGATAAATCATGATAGTAATTTGAGCATTTTTGGTATTAACTTGCTCAACAATATAAAAAGAACCTTAGAAGTTAAAGGAAATTTTGTGAATACTTTTACTTTACATTAATGCCCATTGTTTTGGAATTGATGCACAACAAGCTCATATAGGTGTAATGTTAGCCACAAATATTTGGCTTTTAATGTAGTTTACTAACGGTTGCAAAATAAAAAAATCTTAAGTATTATTAAGATCAAGCAGGCCACTTTATGACAAAATGTAAGATGAACTTACTGAAGATGGCAATTTTCAGAAATAATATTCTTCATAGTGCATTATGTTGTGTGGATATAAGAGACTGTCAAGCTTGCTTTTGTAAAACAATTTAAAATATGTCCAACACCAGACTTTATTTACTGTAAACTGCTATGGACATGTTTCAGGGGAAGAAATGGGATGTTGTAAGCTGCTTGTGTACCAAAAGCATAGCAGTGACAAAGGCTGCCTAACTGTGATTAAAGTGGATCAAGACTTGACACAGCGCACTGGCCTTTAAAATGTCTTCGAGCACTTTAATCGTGTAGGGAACCCAATTACACAATTCCATTTTGCTAAATGGTTTGATAAAATCTGTGGCATTCAAGCTTATTAATTCAGTCACTTTCCCAAGAGGCTTTTTATTTTTAACAGCTCTTGGGCAACACTCCAGTCTTCTCTTTAGCTTCACACACAAAATACACAGTTTTTACAGGAGTCCATTAATGCTAATGGAAGGGGCATGTCATCTTTTTCAGCATTACTTTCTAAATCAAGATAAGACTTAAGTTCAGAACTTAGAACATTATTTTATACTATTCTAAATTCAGGTGAGAAAAATGAAAATTGGGGAACTTTTACACTACTCACAATCCTTGTTATATTCATCTGCATGCCATGTATTTAAGCTGCATACGTTTGTTACAAAGTCTTCTTATTACAGCACCACTCACACATAACAAGAAAACTTACTTGGAGTTGCACATTGTAAAGAAAACAGATTATACGAGTTAGATTAATAGCTGAAGAAATGATTTTTAAAGCAATGTAAAGATGAAGAATATTAAAGGTTAAAAAAAAGCTATTTTTCTCTTTTACCAGTAAATGAACAGTCAAGGATAAGGTGAAATGTGTACAGACATGGCAGAAGTCCAAGGGCCTTGGATCAATAGGGGCTTTACAAGATCAGCTTCATCATGCCAGGTGTAAGGAAGGAAAAGCAGAGAGCAAGAGAGAGATGCTACATCAGCTGCAGGAGATTATACAGAAGAAAAGAATGCAGAACGAGGGGCGCATATATATCAGGGGAACTCGACCATGGAAAGAGGAATGAGAACAACAGCACACACCATAAATCTGAAGGAATGTTTAAGCTTTATATATCCCACCAGTTGTCTGACAGGCAGGAAGTGCAAGTGATGAGAGGTTTAGCCATAGCTTGTTTAAAACAAAATGTATAAAGATAACGGAATAAGAGATCACTTTTTTTTTGTCGATGTCACCAATGATCGGTTATTAATCTGACAGTAATGGAATATTACAGTATTGTGCGACAAAAGTGAAAGGCAAAAAAAAGGTTCTGAATAAGCATGCTTAGTTTATTTTTGCTGCAGATTAAAGTTTGTTCTTGGGGCAAACTGCAAAATAAACATGGGGGAGACAAATATGGACTCCTGTGTCAGAAAGCCAGCCAGCTTAATGAAATCCCATTAAAAACACAGAATGAATTTTTGTTTTATTTTAACACATTACCAATGCATCTTCCTGGTGGTACATGAATTGAATTTAAGGCTTGCCCTTATGCACCTTTGCCTTTGAGCCTGGATGTTCAGTTATAATATCATCCCAATAAAATAAATTAGAATGCAATGTGTCATAACATACTGTTCATACAGGAAAGACCAATCTGCACAAAAAAGGTCCTTTTGAAAAAAAATGATGTCACATCAGTAAATTCTCAATAAATGTTGCCTTTTTCAAAATGAGCTTCTTATAGTGCAGCAATTTATGAGAAACACATTGTCTCCATGCAGATACAGATTTATTTAATGCGTGTGGTATGTAGAAAAGCTCTAAAAAGTATGCATTTAGACCCAATGACGTCACTACATTAAATCAAATTCACCACCATGCTCCTAGAAACAGTGCAGTACTACGCTAGACTTGTGCCACTATCCAGTTGAAAAGGCCCAATAACAAATGGGATCACTGAACATGAAGAGACAAATGAAAGTAATAGACAATCATGTTCTGAAAAAACTTTCGCATTGAAACATTGCACTTCTGTTATTACTGGACAAAAAATATCTAGATACACTGCATATAGCACACATATATATTTAAATCTCGCAATAATTTCAGTTCAGTTTATCATGCCCCTTCCTTCTTCATTCTCATTGCCTATTTCTCTTCATTGGTTTATTCTCTGCTGAGCATATGTATTACATTGTGTTAGTCGTAGTCGACCTATGGCAGTTCTGAATTTAATAGAGTGAAAGCCAAATCCTGAATACTCAGATTATTTATATATTTTTTGTATGACAATAGCACATGATAACTTTACATGCAATGTAAGTGTCTCAAAAGTCAATATAACTGCACATATATATAAACATCGATAAGTGCATACGTTATACAGAGGGTATAGAAAGAATTACCACGTTTGAAAATATTCACATTTATTCACAACTAGCAGAATACCCGCGCTTCGCAGCGGAGAAGTATTGTGTTAAAGAAGTTATGAAAAAGAAAAGGAAAAATTTTAAAAATAACGTAAGATGATTGTTAATGTAATTGTTTTGTCATTGATATGAGTGTTGTTGTCATATATATATATATATATATATATATATATATATATATATATATATATATATATATATATATATATATATATATATATATATATATATATAAATACCAGCGTTTGGCAGCGAGAAGTAAAAAGAAAATGAAACATTTTAATAATAACGTAACATGATTGACAATGTAATTGTCATGAGTGTTGCTGGCATATATATATATATATATATATATATATATATATATATATATATATATATATATATATATACACACACACACACAGTGGAACCTCGGGTTGCGAGCATAATTCGTTTCAGAAACGTGCTCGCAATCCAAAACACTCGTATATCAAAGCGAATTTCCCCATAAGAATAACGGAAACTCAGATGATTCGTTCCACAACCCAAAACTATTCATATAAAAATGATTAATACAAAATATAAAGTAAAATACATAATACAAATTAACCTGCACTTTACCTTTAAAAAGAATCATGGCTGGTGTGAGTTTCTAAACTCATGTGGAATTCCACCCAACAGGACGACACGCGGAAGAGTGTCCCAAAGCAATCACAGTCTCCCAGCGCCGTATAAGCGCATCCAAAAAGATCGCAGACATGCTATAAGCGCCTGTCGTCAATGGGTCATACAAGGAACATTATAAAGATCCCGCTGCAATAAATAACAGCGCTGTTGCTGTTTCAAGCTGAATAAAGCTAGTGTTAAAGTACTGAGACTCAGCTTCGTGTTTTGGGGAGCAAGATGGGGACTCGCACTTCACAGCGCACACACACACAGTCACAATGCTATAGTAAACAGAGAGACACGCTGGGCGAGCAAGATAAGGAGAGAGAGAGAAACACGCTGTAAACAGAGACGCGCTGGGCGAGCGAGATAAGGAGAGAGAGAGACGCGCTGTAAACCAAGAGACGTGCTGGGCGAGCAAGCGAGATAAAGAGAGAGAGAGATGCGCTGGGCAAGCGAGCGAGATAAGGAGAGAGAGAGAACCACCATCAGCTCAGTTGTGATCACATGACGCTCAGCAGACAAAGTGTATCCATACTGCTCGTATTGCAAGACATCGCTCGTTTATCAAGTCAAAATTTATAAAAAATTTTTGCTTGTCTTGCAAAACACTCGTAAACCAAGTTACTCGTAAACCGAGGTTCCACTGTATGTATGTATGTATGTATGTATGTATGTATGTATGTGTATATATATATATATATATATATATATATATATACACACACACACATATATATAAACATATATATACACATCTATATATAAATATATATATATATACATACACACATATATACATATATATACACATATATATACAAATCTACATATATATCTACATATATATATATTAGGGGTGAGACTCGATTAAAACAATTAATCCAATTAGTTAGAGGCTGTGTAATTATTAATCTTGATTAATCATATGTAATCGCACACGTAAATTTGCCCCAAATTGCAAATGTTTTTTTTAATTTAAAAGGGTTTTAGTGGGGACAGAATCAAATAATAGACATGGACATAAATATTGTAAACTCAAGCTCTTTTAATTTCTGAAAAAAAAAATGCTTTTAAACTGCATTTGAATTTAAAACAGAAACA
This sequence comes from Polypterus senegalus, assembly GCF_016835505.1. NCBI lineage: Eukaryota > Metazoa > Chordata > Cladistia > Polypteriformes > Polypteridae > Polypterus > Polypterus senegalus. Next base: position 154,647,821 of record NC_053160.1, on the reverse strand, counting down.
AAAATATCATCCCTGGTTAAAATTGGGCAGACTAAAAATAAAGTGGTAGTTTAAGTACTTTAAGTACATTTTCAGAATGGTATTGTCTTTAAATAATAATAACCAAAATTTCAACATAAAGTGCAGTTTTTCTTCTTAAAAAAATAAGTCAGAAACATAAAAGGTAATTTGACCAACTTAATCTTTAAACTCTGAGTAAACTTAGCCAAAATTATTTTGTACATTAGGCTAAAACAGTGTGATCATTGAACATTTTGTAATTAGATGTAATTAGAATTACTAACGGTCACGGAAGTCCAATGATCCCCAGTAAGAGCCACAAAGTCCGCTTTCTGTAATGCATCTAATTTTGCTTGCTTTTCAGTGTGCACAAAACCATGCTTTTATCAAGGCTTCGCTCGGGTAGTTTTTTGAAATTAAATTTTCCTCCGATCAGTCATAGGAACGCGCTTCATTCCGACTCTAACATTTTTGTAGCTGTGATGTGTGCATCAGTGTAATGGATGTACCAGGAAATCATGCATTGACAAAAGTTCCCCTTTGCTTGGAATTGAAAGTGTGATTAAATGCGTTATTTTTTGTTATGGAGTATATGCATCGAAGCTTCTCAGCTGTGCTAAGAAAAGGAAAGATTTTAAAAATAACGTAACATGATTCTGCGTTAACCGCATATTTTTTCATACGTCCCAAACCAAGGAGATGCGAGGTTAAAATGAATCGGGAAGCGTGCATACATACTCAGTACATCCCCTCTCGGGAATCGAACCTCGGATGTCGGCGCTAGAGGCGAAGCCTCTACAATTGCGCCACGGCGTGTGGCTTGTCTATTTGAGATCGGGGTATATATATATTCGCAGAGGAGAAGTAGTGTGTTAAAGAAGTTATGAAAAAGAAAGGGGAACATTTTAAAAATAACGTAACATGATTGTCAATATACAGTAATTGTTTTGTGAGTGTTATTGAGTGTTGCTGTCATCAAGGATTTGATTATCATTATTTGTTTCAATCAGGGTCGTATTTGTACGATGTGTTGTGTTCAAGTTACATTCCGTGTTTGTCAATCGTTGTAAAGATAAGAGGTTTCATTCATCGATTTGTTTCTTACTGCATCAATAAACAGCTTGTCTTCCTCTTTATCTGAGATGTGACACACTGCATGCACGGGTTTTTTTTTTACACTGTCTTCCTTTAGCGAGACATTCAGTTTTTCCACCGTGTGCTTTGTTTCCGCAGTAGCTGCACTTATGAATATGCTTGTATGTATCGAGACGCTTCATATTTTTTTGCTGCCTTCTCAATTGTGTAATTCGGTTTTTGTTCAGCACTCTTTGGAACTGTTGCTTTTTGTCTGTGCACTACGTCAGTTCATGTGAGCCGCTTGGTGTTCTTGCATCGAAGGTTCCCAGCTGTGCTGGTGCCATCTCGTGTGATGTCCATGGCTGTATGTAATGCCAAACACCACCCTAACCATCTCATCTTCCTCTGCATAAGCACAGTCCTTCACCCGTGAATATTTAGCGGCAGTGTTTCTATTGGATTGCCGCTGACGGACGGCCTTATATGGGCAGGCACTAAATTACAAACACCAGCGGCAGCCTGTCTATGAACTTAATTTAAACTTTAGGTTTACACCGTGCTTTGTTTCCGAAGTAGCAGGACTCATGAATATGGTTGTACATGTCACTCGCTCGCTTCTTATTGTTTCGCTGCCTTCTCAATTATATAATGCATGTTTTCTTCAGCACTTTTTTGAGCTCTTCCTGGTTTTCTACGTACTGTGTTGATAGTCAGTTCACGTGATTACGTGGTAGGCGTGATGACGTCACAGAAAACTCCGCCCCCCACGGCCATCCAGCTCAACTCCATTACAGTATATGAAGAAAAATAGCTTCCAGTTATGACCACTATGCGTAGAATTTCGAAATGAAACCTGCCCAACTTTTGTAAGTAAGCTGTAAGGAATGAGCCTGCCAAATTTCAGCCTTCTACCTACACGGGAAGTTGGAGAATTAGTGATCAGTCAGTCAGTGAGGGCATTGCCTTTTATTAGTATAGATATGTGAATATTTTTATGGTGGTGATTTGTTTCTATACTAACTGTATATGAAATAAACAGTTAAATTTACTTTGAAATCACAAAAAAGAGCAGTCACAATGAAAGGACCTGTTTTTTATCTACATAATGCATTTTCCTTTCACTCACTAGTGTAGGACATGCATTAACAGCTCTGTGCAATATGAGAAATTGTTTGATTAAGAGCACTGCAGATACATTCTGGGTTAGAAATATAAAGAGAATTGCCACATCAATCGTGTCCTCTACAGATTCTGTTGGTGGTTTCCAAACTTGGTGGGATATTTCAATTCCTGAAGGTCTCTCTCTGGTGGATTATAAGGCTATGAATATTATTGGGTGTTGGTTAAATTCAGGATTCTCCTATTCCCTTTGAACATCAAACTTTACTTCACACAGGGCCCCTGCTGATCTTATTGAGGGTTGTCTAGATTTTAGTAGATTTAAGGAGGCCATTGGGATATTGTGGTGGATAGGTAGGTGCACATAACAAACGATTTTCCTATATTCCTGCTGTAAGGCATCCCGTCTTTATAAAGTTGGGGATGGAATCTGACTTGTGTGTAAGGGAGCTAAAAATAGGAGCTGTCTTGAAGCAACCAGTAATAATATGCATTGTTGTGTTAAGTTGAATATGTAGCTTTCCATATTGTAACTGTTCAGCCACACTGGTGTCCCATGTTCTGCTAATGCTGCATCCAAACCCTAAAGCTGAGCATCTCAGTGTTGTAGCTGCAGCACACCAAGATAGTCTGCATACCTTCTGTAAAATAAAATTTGTTGTGCAAACTTTGTCAGCTGTTATTCAAGTGCTGCCTGTATGTTAAGGTACAGTCCAGAGTTATGCTTAAATAGTTGGGTGTTAAATTATATTTCAGGCATGTATTAAAAGTAATCTCAAGTTCTCAGTTCCCAAATTTTATTGTTCAAGTGAAAACATAAGGATTCTTTTGTTTGGATTTGGCATTAGTCTCCACTTACGATAGTAATCCCAGAGGATTCCAGGGCCCCTCACAAGGGTTTCTTCTGCTGTTTTAAAAGATTTCTACTAGACAGCAATTGCCACCTTGTCTACAGATGCAAAATTTCAGGATGTTGTATCTGGCATATCTGAGATGTTTAGGTGAAAAGAATGACCCTTGGGGGAACCTATTTTTTTTCTTTTTTCAGTAAACTCATGTCCTGACAAATGGTAACATGAATCATCCTATTGCACAACCTGTTATTAAGCAGATGAGGTAGCTTTTTGCAAGGAAATAAAACTACAGAGCAGCCTTTCTCTCCAGCCTGTGTCATAGGCAGTGGACAAGTCGATGAACATAGCCACTGTTTGATGACATTCCTTAAATCCATCTTCTATGTATGTTGAAAAGCTAAGCACAGCTCACTCTAATCCTTAAAAGTGTCTGATGAGCATAAGTAAAATTTTCATATATAATTTTATTTTAAATATATCAAAGTTGAATTATTGTGACTCTCTGCTCAAACTAGTAATATAACCAGATAACTATTACACTAAACATCACATTCATTTCAATTCTCAATGGCCTGGCCATTATAACTAAACACTCTTTTGGAGTTCACAAAACAACAGCTGCAAGCTTCTTTATCAGTGTATATTTTATACATAAAAATCAAATTAAGTTTCAAATTTGCATTGCTTCTCAATTGCACATTGCAAGAAATAATATGTTATCTTAAATTGAGTTCACACTGCATAGAAAATAAATCCTTTTTGTTTTAATATAAAATACAATATCACAGTGCAGCAGCTTACAGCTGAGGAAGTTTTGCTTCAGATGAAACTTCAGTCATTATTTTTAAAATAGAGGCTTTTATACATTTTTATACATTAGAAATGTGTAATTTTATGAGGCATTTATAATCCTCTTCAGAAATGGAAACACATTGTCTCCATCACTGTGCACTAGAAAGATGCTTAATTTGAAAATGCCTTTCAAAGACAGGTTTATACAACAAGAAAGCTGTGAGCAACTTTGACTGGACATCATGTCAACAGAAAAAAAACATGTTTTAATAAAGCTCAACAACATTAGAGGATTCAAAATAGTGTTGCAGCATGGTCTTCAAACTTATGATATGCACCTTCCTCATCTGATTCATTATGGAGTCAATACAGAATGATCCAAACATCAGTTAGGTGGTTTACTTTATTTAAGTGTTTTAAAGGGCAGAATTAAACACAATGACAAGTGTTTTCTCTAACTTTATAACATCTTCATTATGAAACATCCGCAACTTTAGAATCACACTTAATATCCACCTAAAGCATGATGCACAACCCAAAACTGATAAAGCAAGTAATAGAATACACCACAGCAAGCATTGTAACTGAACACTCATTCTAAAATTCATGTTCGAGTATTATAACTTAACTGTTCATATTATTCTTTAAAAATGACTTGAACCCTTCTTAGTGAAATATTAAGTTATCTTTTGTGAATCACCTCATGCTCATTTCTAAAAGTTCTGAAAAACAAAAGTGGGTGCAACAATATTAACCTTCATAAAATCTTACTATTCTTCCAAAAGCAAAAAGAACTCATATATTAAGAGAAAATAAAACCTCATAAATACCCCTTGTGATGTATTGCCATACTGGTAGCTAAATTAAGAGAATTGCAGAATGCTATTTACTTTAATCTGCCAGCTGCAGACAGGGCACTATAAGGTCCCTCATACACCATATCTTTTACACAGCTGCTTTAGCGTGTAGACTGCTGGACCACAATCAGAGGCTATTTTACACGTGTGAAGCTTTTTTTTTTTTATGTGCAAGTCACAATTTCAAAAGTTTAAGTGACCTTTGTCCTACCACAAACTTATTCCCAAATTAATTTGGAAAGGAACGGACAGCTGAACTGTAATGTTATTCTGAAACAAACCTAAACATTTGCTCACTCTCTTTTCTTAAGCCTGGAAAATATGATAGTTGTTGATAAAAACATTTCCGATTCAATAAAGATTAAGGGAAAATCAGCTAAAGAGTCAAGTTTTATGCATACATTTTATAGTGCTTTATCATTTTGAAAACTACTTTCAAACTGCAGCAGGCGATCACTTTTTTTATCAATTAAATGGCCTGCCAAATTCATCTTAGTCTAACAGAATATCCACATTTTCAGTTTTATAGTTTGTGTTATAAACAACACTAGTCACATGCACGGCTAACTTTATTTAATATGATGATCCCAAAATAAGGGCGAAACACGTGTCGCATACTCTTTGCATTATCTGACAGTAAACTATGCAACATTCCATGATCTGCTTCTCACAACTGAAAGAGGACCCCGTGGTGGATGTTTGCTGAATGGCAGACCAACCACATGCGTCACCTGGTAAGTAATCACCCATACAATGAGGTCGGGACTCACACTACGAATGCAATGAACAGTATATACTGTACAAAAGCTAAACTACAGATTTGCATTGGAGGAATGCTTTGATATAGTGGTCACTACAGAAGGGGATTATACAAAATACATTGTGTTGCAGAGTTACCGGTCATCAATCTGTGTCTCAGAAAGACAATTTCTTTTCCAGAATCATAATTATGATAAAAAATACAAATTTCCAAAAGAAATGTAAATAAAATACTTGCTAATATGCCTAAAATTAAAAAATCTTGAGTCTTTTTCAGATTCAAACTGCATCTTATACTCTTCATTGCATAAACATTTCTTTGGACAACTTGAAACATGTTTGTAAGGATCCTTTAAATTAAAATCTTATCACATTAATAAAATTAAGAGCAACAAATTAATTAGTCTCATCTATTAATGACCCAGTGGTCTCAGGGTTGAGGGGTTCAGATTCTCTCCAAGCAGCACTAGGTGAAAAGGAGCTCCTGAACAGCAAATTCGTGCCTTTGAAAAATGTTTAAACAGTATAAATAAAACATTTTTTTCAGAGTAGTAGAATTCCATTTTCACTGACTGAAATATTGTCATATTCTCAGAATATACAATGATACAAGCAGTTAAAATACTTAATATCTTTTGTATTAGTATAGCAAAATGCCTGTCTCTAGAAATATTTTTCTAGTAAATTATATATAATAATATGTGACATTTGCTTCTATCTTGATTTTGTCTCGTTTCATTCACCCTTAAGCAACTGACACTTGAATTATTTAGTGGTTCAAGCAGTGTGTGAGAGAAATACGTCTACAGTGCAGGAGTCTTAATTTTCCTTAAAGAAAATGCCACAAAGCTCAAAATAACAATGTTAAAACTACTAAACATAAAGAGAGCACTTATTCTCTAATTAACAGTTAACATTCATTTTTCTTAATTTTCCTGAATGTGCAGAAAATGAAAAAAAAAATTATTTTATGCTTACAGATACTTTCTATTTATGAGAGTTCATAAATTACTGAAGACCATTACAATAATTAAATCAATCATTTGGCTCGGTCCTTCCAAACCAGCTGAACAGGCAGCACTGACTCGCTAATCGCGAAGCCACACAGCCCCACTTTAAGCAGACTGATTGAGACCTGCTGTTCCTCCATTAATGCATACGGCTAATTCATTCCTTAAAGAGAACAGAATACTTCAACTTCATTCATTTAAGATATTAATAACTACATTCTGAACAGCTATAAATATTTATCAAAAATAGTTGTCTATAAAAAAAATACTACTGATTAAAAATATTTCATGTGTTCAAATCAAAACAGCTATTTTAGAACAAACACTCTAGAAACTGTTTTTTAAAAAGCTCATTTTTATGTACTCAGTTACACGGAAAAAACTTAAAGTAAATTAGTTATACCATGATTAATGTAAAATCATCCAAACATGCAATTAATTGTTAGAATTTACATTTAATCAATGAATCATAAGATATACATATACAACATTTTAGAAAATATATATACAGTACATATAGAAAAAAATCAATTAACATCAAACCTGAAAGCCATTGAGGTCAGTGAAGAATCGATCATTGCTGTTCACATCTGAAGTTATCCTCATTGCAATTTCACGATTAAATTCACCTCTGATGTCTACAGTGTTACACATTTCGACAGACTGTCCTTCAACACCTTAAAAAAGACAATACAAGTTATATTTTACATAGAATGATTACAAACTAAAAAAGGCTCTGATTAAGCTGCTGAACACAAACTGTCTCTATTCTGTGAGTCAATGGCTATTTCTTTGGGCTCTGATGTATAGATTTCTTGCTGTCAGCGTTTTCTCAATTCTAAGCTCCTGTAAAATTCATTATAAATTAATACACAGAAGGTGCATTTAGGTTGAAAAGACCTGAATTTTAATATTTGGGATGAAACCTATAGGTTTCTTTTGAGTCTAAAAACATTGGCGTCAAGGTTTTCAGTCTTAGTAAAGAAACTGCACATTCTTGAAGCGAAGGATGGACGATTAGGCAGCTGTATAAAAAAGAGAATTCCAGAATCAAGTATAGGAAAACCTTTCTTAAGATATTTTATTATTTTATTTATTTATTTTATTATTTTAAGCCATACAAAAAAACTTTTGATAGTAGTGGTACTATCAGAGAACCTGCATTGGAGTAACCAGGTTTGAGAATGATATGTTATTTTTATGGTTACTTGTGTAGCAAAACAAAAAACAAATGTATACATTCACCAAAGCACCTGATTCCAGCTATGAAGAAGAAGACTGAAAATCTGTTTTTGTTTCAATTTATGGACTAAGCATAATTAAATTTATATTTCAGCAAAGCAGATGGAGTGAACCTTTGCTTTTCAAACAAGTAGTAGTCTCACATTCATCTTTCAACTAAAAATACAACTGTGAAAAACTGCAAATTATTTTAAATTAATTTTAAACCAAACTAGTTCATTATATCAAATTACCTTACACATGTTCTAGGCTTAATTGTCTTCATTCAATATCTTTCTGTGCTGAGATCAGTCTACCAGTACGTGCCTCAGAAATGACTACTGAGGAGTTGGATGACAGATGTCCTCAGGCAGATCTGCTGTGCGTGAAGCAGATGGATTATTTCAGAAGTTACTATGATCAAAAGGTTTTAAGGCAGACTGTAGGTATTTTAAATTTGGCTTCATATTCAGATTCAGATTCAACTCTGTGAAGTGTGGTCCAGTGCCTGTTACATTACAGATCCACTACTAATGCGGAGGTCACCTGAACTAACTCCAAGAAGACACGCCATACAGTATTTATTACATCTTGTTTTAAAAGCGGAGCTTTTATTGGCATTCAAGGAATTACAAAATAAGTAAGTTAGCCTGTAATGACAACAGCCTTCAGACAGACAGAAATGGTAATTTATCAGTAATCTGGAAGAACTGGATCACCTTCTAAACTTACAACCAAGCCACAAAGAAAAAAGGACACATATTAAGAAAAATGTAAGTGCCACCTGAGAGTAGGGGTATTGTGGGTAAATACACTAAATCTGAATCCTGATCAAATACCACAGTAGATAATTTGAGGTTTTTGCATTAATCTCTGATTTTCTGCCCTATGCAAGTCCAACAGAACCGTGAATATAACAACTATATAAGTGGTGACAATATGCCAGCAAAGATATTATAATGAGTGCAAGGACATGTGTGACATAAAATTCTTCAGTTGCCTCTTTCACACATAACTTGATACTAAAAGCTTTCAGGGAACTACAGAACTTAAAAAACACATGCCACTAAACTTCAGGATTGTAAAGTATAAACAGAATAAGAGCACAGTGAAAGAAAATAAATGACCAGAATATGTGAACTGAGCTCTTAATTTATGAATTTACTTCTGCATTTTTAAGCATACATGCCCAGAACACTCCAAGAATACTGAGTGTGAAAACCTGGACAATATTAAAAATGTTCTTTCTAAATTAGTGAATAGTGCTCTCTAATAAAATAACATTGTCAGTTTCTTTTACCCAATGATAATGAAGGATTAAATAAACATAACTTAAATCTGACTTGGCTTTACTGTAAATGCTTTCATTCAACAATGGTCAAGCAACAGAGCTTCCAATACTTCTGAATACAAAAAAAAGATAAATTACTAATCCTTCCAAATAATGCAAGCAAAGGGTTAAACACAGAGATTAAATATAGTTAGATAGTGGTAACTAGGGAGCTGAGTACCAACCCCAAACATAACTACACAAAGATAGTTGCAGGTTCCAATAAACTTATTTTATTTTCACAAAAGTATCTGTGACAGGCTTCTTCTCACTGAGCTGTGCATAATCCAATCCTTTTCATTTCATTTCTTTCTCCTCCACTTCTCTTTCTCCTCTCTTAACTCCAACTCCCTGGGCAAAGTGAAGGTTACCCCTTTAAACCTGACCTGGGAGAACTTAAAGAACCAAAACCATGTACACCAGGAAGTACTTCCGGGTCAGGTGGAACAAGCCTGGAACAGGGGAATCATCTCTCAACAGTTCCTCCTGCAGCCCCCATGGAACCTAACAGGACAGCCTTGTGGAATCACAATTCCCATGCTGCTCCGTAAAGCATCCAAACAGGGGCTTGCCATAAGAGATGCTGCCACCTGGCAAATGAGGGAATGACCAGAGTCTGGGAGACAATGTCCCACTATCCCTTAGTTTTTCTACCATCTCAACCAGGAAAGGAACCACAAATCACCCCTCTAAGGATGCTTTTCCATCTTGGTTGTCCTCCCACTATGTCAGCTTCCAGGCCGGGTAAGATGTTTCCATTCTCTGCAGCTGGGATGATAGTCACAGCATACCATCTGTCCCAGTGTCCTTTTAAATCTGCCTCCTAGTCACGACAGCAAATGTTACAGCTCCCCTACTGTCCATCTATTATTATAGCCTCCCAGTCAAATAACGGAATGGGGTCCATCCCAGCTGGGTTGCCAGTCCATCTGTGGCAAGATTTATTAAAGACAGAAACAGCACTGAAACTACAAGAATTTAGCTGTTAAAAAGACATTGAGTGGCTAGAAAAAACAAAATTATTATTGGTTAAGGGAAATAAGGGGCAGGGTATGATGCACCAAACGTATAAATATTAGATAGATAGATAGATAGATAGATAGATAGATAGATAGATAGATAGATAGATAGATAGATAGATAGATAGATAGATAGATAGATAGATAGATAGATAGATAGATAGATAGATAGATAGAATACTTTAGCATGATCTTCAACTGCGATGGGTTCAGTCTTGGTCCCGAGTATCCACTATAGCTGCTTCTTTTCTTTCCAGGAAGTTCTTAACTTAAGTTAATCACTAATATATGCTGGACATATTATATAATTAGACAACTTGTTACTGCTCTCCAGAAATTACCAATAATGCAGGTTCCTCTTCTCCATAAGCAACAGTACTTGTAACACACAGTCAACTCGCCCTCTACATTCTTTTCCCATTTTCCACTCAATATTTTTTGCATCCTTATTAAAATTCCAATATTTTAATTGTATAAGTGTTTTTCTAAACCAGATGCCAATTAGCATTGAAGTGCAAACAACAAGGACGCCAACATTGGAGTGGTTAGCCTGGCATCACTGGTACCCATGTGTTCATCACAAAGTGGCCGTTTGAATAAAACATTTAGAAATCTATACATAAATTGCATACATGACTGATCAAGATGACATTCACAACACTGAAATCATTAAACAAAAGTATAGCTTTAGACCTTACTTCAAATCCATGGCAAAATATCAAGCACAGCATATCAGCAGCCTTGTTATGGGCAACAAGACAATTGATTTTTTTCTTTTAAGCTTATCAAGCAAACACGGAGTCCAGTTTGTTTGCTGAGTGCTCAATCATTTAAATGTTGTGTGGAAGAGAGAATTTTCCTATGCTTTCTTCTCTGACAGTGAAATACACTATGGCTTGGGGCATGTTATTTTTCCTTGTACTATTCCCATTACAAATAGATTTCAGATAGCATGGCAAGAGGCAGAAAAAGTCATTAGCCTGGTGCCAAGCTATATATATTTCTTCTTCCAGTAATTGAGTGTGTTACATGCTGCTGTATCTTAAGTCCGCTTAGATATGTTGTTCATTTTCATATTTGCTGTAAGGAACACTGGACATGAAAAGCATATTAACATTTTTTGAAGTACTGGAAACATAAAAAAGTTAATTTAAAATAAACTACACATAATGGCAGAACCATTAAACAGACAGAGTATACAGAAGATTACAGAGAAAAGGCATGAAGTGAGTATGTACAGATGGGCAGACATATACAGTGGACATAAAACGTGCTCACCCTAGCTTTTCACATTTTGTTATTATAGGGCATTTAATCACAGAATATTTAATTTGGCATTTTAACGCTTAAATGAACAAAAAAAGTGAAAACGAGATATTTGAAAGGTAGTCTAATTGAATTACAAATATAAAACACAAAATAATTGATCACTTAAGTTAAACCCTCACTGGTGAAGCCAGTTGGTTTTTAGAAGTCACAGAATGAAAATGACTACATGAAAATCACTGGTCTGTTGTTGAGGGATTCCAATTGACTTTAATATAAATGCACCTCATTTGGAAATACCAGCTTGTGTTAAGTCAGTATCATGGTTTAACTAACACAACGAAGACAAAGAAACTCTCCAAGTAACTCCATGAAAAACACAAGTCAGGGGTTAGAGACTAAAAAATAACCAAGTCACTGAATATCCCTTGGAGTCCAGTTACATCAATCATTAAGAAACACTTAGCTGCAAATCTGCCTAGAGCAGACCACCCAAAAAAACTGAGTGATTAAGATAAAGACTAGTGTGTGAAGCCACAAAGAGATCAGTAAAAATTTATATGAAAGACTTAGATGAGGTTGGTGTGACTGAGCAGAGAACAATTGTTGCCCAGATGCTTCACCAGCTGCAGCTTTATGGAACACTTACAGAAAAAATCATGCATGACATCTCAACTGCAGTGCATCAGAAGGCACATGGAAGTGACAGAAGATAGCTAGAAGAAGGTTCTATAGTTTGATGGGAATGAAATTGAACTTTTTGACCATCAGACTAATGGTGTAACCCAAACACTACACATTATTAAAACCATACCATTCCTGTCTTGAAGCATGGTGGTGACAGCATCATGCTGTAGGGACTCTTCTCTGCACCAGGCCCTGGAAGACTTGTGAGGGTAGAATATGAAATGAATGCTACAAAACAAAGGGAAATCCAAGAAGAAAACTTGAAGAAGTCTGCAAGAAACTGCACCGTGGGAGAAGATTTGTTTTCCAGCAAAACATGACCCCAAACATAAACAAAGCTACACAGGAATGGCTTCAAAACAGCAATGTGAGTGTCCTGGAGTGGCTAAGTTACAGTCCACTACCTGTATTTATCAGGCATCTCAGAATTACCCCTAGGACTTACTTGCACTAAAAGTCTGACTCGGATAATAATTTGTTCTACCCCAAAGTAGGACATGAGAAGTACCCACTAAGCATCCCACACATACTCTCAACTAGGAGCAGGAGTCATGTCTGAGAATGAATGACATGAATTTATGATATCCTGAACTACAAAATGGCACTCATGAACACGTTTTGGGGTTCCTTCGGAAATCATGAGGACAGTTTGTAATTTTCTGATACTAATGCTAAGGCTTCAACACAAAGATGATAATAATAATAATAATATTCAAAGCATTCAAATGAAAGGCTTACTCCATTCTCATGAAGTACTCTATTCATGCTTTACACTGGGTCATTTGCAACAACATCAAGAATAATAACGAACACCGAAATGCAAAGACCGAGACACATAATACTACTTGAGAATAAAGCCTTATATTGGGCACATTTATTTAACAATGAAGGATCCACAGCTGTACTTTCAGAAGAGTCACTTTCCCACTGTTACAGTCACAGAAAATGCCTCATAAACTGTTTCTGAAACTAGCCACGGCTATTCCTCTGCTATTTCTGAAGTCGTCTTCACTCTTCTAACGTTTCCGTTTATAGCCCAGAGTCACATGACATGACATGCCATGCCTCTCTCCATGATCACCCCTTAACTTCTATGAGACTCTTTTTATCTAATGCCACGGGAGTCTCCACCTGCCTTCTTCATTCATCCTGACCTGATAAGGTATGAAACGAATGTTCAAGGGTTTCATGAAATGCAGAGCTCAGCGTACCTATGTGACATTTCACAGTCAATTAACCATCCAGCCCTGCCTATCCTCAGGGTAACATACTGGCTACTATAATACACTTTGCATCCATGTCAACCTGTACGTTGATACTGTGATATCGCTTATGATTCACCTGAGTGCTCATTCACACTTGGGGCAATGGTCTTTATGTGTATGCAATTAATTACACCAACCACTCCAGGAAAATCAGGCATTTGCATGAATGCAGCTTGATTCAACATTACCTCACATGGAGTGGTGTGGAAATGTTGAAATCACGGTAGTACCTCACATGTTTCAAAGGTGTTCAAAGTTTTGCATAAAATTGAAATGGTTGGTTGTGACATAACAGTACTATACTTAAACCATCTCTATTGCAAGGCAACATTGTTTCTATAGTCAAAAAAAATGCAACATTACCAACACATTTATTTTGACTGACGGTGCACGGCTTCTTCACATACACTGAGTGATCAGGTTATATTTAAAATTTGTTACTAATATTAGGACATCCTTTTAAATCACATCTCTGTTTCTAAGGAGCACTGTTTGCAAAATAAAATTTAAGGGGATAGCCTTTTTTGTGTCCAGGTAATATACTACATTTTCAGTGATTTAATTTTTAGCACTGTGAAAAGTGAACTATGGTTGAAAAAAAAAATCACAAGCAGTGCTGAGATTTCTGAAAGCCTATATATAAAATACAGATTGACTGATTAAGTTCACAAATACTGTAGGTTCAAAGCTCAGAAAGGACACTTGAAACTGACAGTGTGCAACTTCCTCTGCTGAAGAAAGTAACCTTCAGGTAGCAATATAGAATTAGCAGGGAAGTGGGCAGCAGGCCTAATGGAGTCAGGCAAGTGCAAGATGAAATCGGTTAGTGGACTTTATTGCAGAGCTTCTTTTGAGAAACACTAATTCAGTCAGCTTCTGAATTGATTTTTGAACCCATACTTGGATTGCTGAAGGCAAAATTACTTGAAAGTGTACAGAATGACTTATCTATTAAATGAAATCTAATTTGCACAAAACTCTTTTCAATTAAAGTTATTTTAAAACTGTTGATTTAAATCATTTATGATCAAGTGAATACTCAACAGCTTTTTGAGAAGGTTTTTCTATGAATAATTCAGAAAAAGATTTTTTTTTTTTTTTTGGGAAAACATAACATTTGGAAATGTGGCTTCAATCACGAGTCATAAATTAGACAGGAAGACTGAAATCAAAATCAAATAATGATAGGAAGCACAGCTAGAAAAACTTTTTTTTTCATATCTTGCATACAGTTTATGCTGACAGCTACAGGAAAAGCAATGTAAAAATATTAATGATATGGAATGAGTGAAGGTTCATTTAGTTTATATAGTAGATTGAAGATGGATAGTGTGAATTACACTACATCGGGCGAATATCAACAATGAAGGTCAAACAGTAAAGTAGGGAAGACGGCAATTTGGTCAGCAAGATTCATTTGATCCAAAGATCAAAGTAATAAAGTAAAAAAAGCCTAAACCATTTATTATAGTATTATCTCATCCTCCATTCAGGAGGGTGCATCATATTAATTAATGTGTACTACAGATCCTCATCATGAAATAAAATTAAAATAAAACAAAACATATTGAGGCATGTATAAACAATGAGGTGCATAGTCTTACTAATAATATACCGTGAATAATAAGCATATAGGAGGCAAATAAAGAGGAATATTTAAGTTTTTTTTCCATTACGATTTCATTTTAAAATAATTATTCAATTGCTAACTTATCAGTTTCACAGAAATAAACCAGATCAGCTTCAGCCAACATGGTGATTAAACCAGGTCCCATAATAACCGTGCACAGACGTTCAGAAGAAAAACATGAGGCGGAGAGTGGGTCAATACCAAAAATGATGAAGGATACAGTCATAATGAAAACCGATGAAAAACAGAGAAGGTAAGAACATGCCAATGTTTAGATCACAAAAGAGGATGGTAAAAAGAGCTATAGTTTGTTATACTGAAGTTTTTGAGATAAAAATAAGTAAGAGTATTAAAGACAATTCCACTCATTTTTCCTTGCCAGTGTTACACCATTACATTGCATTACACTAAAGAAAATATTTTGTTTAATAAATACTTCTGAAAATCTATAGCAATGCATGAAAGTGAAATGCATTCAAGTGAATGTAGGCTTTTGAATTGAAGACAAGGCTCTTGACCAATAAATGGGGACGAGATGGGTTTTCAGAACGCCAAAACTCTAAACTTAAGTAAACAGATTTGATAATGGATGGGTGAAGAGATATTTTAGAAAGTAGAGAACATTCAACAGTCTATTTTTGTTTAAATGAACAGAAAATTATTAATTTCCGCTTCTCCAGAGAGCAGAGGGACGTTTTTATCAATAATGAGATCACAATGCCATCAGATAACAGGCTCAAATATTGTCAATTGTGAGACATGTAGCCAATCTAAACTTCTCACATACAAGTTAGTGAATCCATCAGGGGCCATGAAAACACAGCCTATAGCAGTGATGGCGAACCATTTAGAAACCAAGTGCCCAAACTGCAATCCAAAACCCACTTATTTATCGCAAAGTGCCAACATGGCAATTTAACCTGAATACCACCTAAAACTGAACACCAGCATAACCAAGGAGCTGGTGGTGGATTTTAGGAGGCCCAGGCCCCTAATGGACCCCGTGATCATCAGAGGTGAGTGTGTGCAGAGGGTACAGACCTATAAATACCTGGGAGTGCAGCTGGATAATAAATTGGACTGAACTGCCAATACTGATGCTCTGTCTGTCTATCTACTGAGCTTTTAGTTTAGAAAAGCCACTCATACATTAACATCTTTTGTCTTAAAAGAAAAACATAATAGCGGAGCTTTCAATGATACAAACAACTTTTTGTTGAAAGGTAAAAGTTTGCATTCGGTATGCTTTTGAACAATTAATGTGCTTTTTGCTGTTGTATGCATGCTGATAATTTGTCTAACCTTGGCTCATACTTTGTAAGCTTGAGAGCAACACATGCAGCACTCAGGTCATCTGTTAGTCTGTTTCTGGTGTCAGATTTGATTTAATTCAAAGCTGAAAACAGCTGCGCACAAGCATAAGATGTTCCAAACAAAGTAAGGAAAGCAATCTCAAGTGCCTTCATTGACTTAAGATTATTTGGCAGAGAATTCCACACTTTAAGGATTTCATTTTCATAACTAACTGTGCTGTCCTTTGTCATCCCTTCGATCCTCTCAAGTGTTTCACGAGGTCTTCCCTATTAAGCTCCGCCCCAAAGCTTCCATTATATATTACGGGGTCGTGGATCAGGTGTGGCGATTAGCAACTCCCGGCAATAATTACAGATGCGGACGACTCCTCACCTGTGCGCTTAAGCGAGGACTGCCCGCATCACAAAGCTCCTGGAAACCGCTCCGGCCACTCTACCATAACCCCCTTTAAGCCGCGAGTGCGGCAATTATCTGTTAAAACTGGCCTTTTCAATTTTGAGCTGTGGACCCGCTATACCACATCCCTTCCAACCCCACCACGGGAATCACAGACTCAAAAGGCTGCAGTCTGTGCCGCACCCTCAAGCAGCATGTGTGCCGCCCGCCTTATCCCAGACACGAGAGGAAGGAAGCGCTACCATTGGGCTGCTGGGCAGAAAAGTCCTCCGGCGCGCGTGAAGAGGGGGAGCGGTGAGGGGAGCCCGGCCCCGGCGCGCGTGCCCACTGAGAGGGCTCTGAGGGCCCCCTTTGGCACACGTGCCATAGGTTCGCCACCACTGGCCTATAGCTTCCATTACAAATTTCCCAAATTAAAAATATAATGTTAATGTATTTTAGGTATATGTTTGTCTATTTTCTGAGCACAGTTATGGGTACAAGAATCAAGGCAATTTGCCAATTCCACAATGGTTTTAGTTATCCAAGATAGCTCTTAAAGGCACAGAAAAAAAAAAAAAAAAATCACATTTTCAGCTGGTGGAACTGACATATTTAAACTCTGGGCTTGATGGGGGATTTGGTCATATAGCATGATCATGTCCATATGTGTAAATAAACACGTCACTTACATATATAAGACCACTGGAAAGTCATGTCATGTCATTTTCTGACCCGTTCAGCGCTGAACAGGGTCACGCCTCTGCTGGAACCTATCCCACCTAGCATAGCAACCAAGGCACGAGCAAACCCTGGAAAGGGTGTCAGTCCATCACAGGATGAACACACACACATACTAGGGCTGATTTTATTATTGCCAATCCACTTAACCTGCGTGTCTTTGGACAATTGATGGAAACCAGAGTACCTGGTGGAAAACAGTGCAGACATGGGGAGAACATGCAAACTCCACGCTGGGAGGACATCAGAGGTGAATCCTGATCTCCTTACTGTGAAGCAGCATTGCCCACCACTGGAATATGAAGATGTAATTGTAGAAACTGACATCCAGCATCAAAAGACATCAAATATCTCTTTCATAGAGAATGGCAATTATGGGGGCCTGTCTTGGAAGAACTTACTTAAACTGTTATGAAGCTGTTGCTGTTGGAAACTAAACTGTACAAAGTATTCCTAACATTCAAAAGAAACTGTTTCACTGTACCTAGTGTATGTTGTAACTAAAATAGCATTTATAATTTACTAATGCAATAATGTAACAATATGCTTTTTACATAGACTTATGTTTTTGAACCAGTTAGCTTTGATAGGGCCCTGAACTAATTTTTGCATTCTGTGCATGATACAGTGCTAGAATATAACCATGGTGGCAATTATAACAGTCATGAACAATGCACAAAATAATAAAGTAATAATTTACCGTGCATCTTAAAGTAAGAAAATTATACAGTTTAGAATTCTGAGTCAAATTTCATTTCAAGATAAAATCCAAAAAATAATTAATTTTAGAATGCATGTTTAGATAAACACTGGATGGTCAGCAGAGCATTCTTTTATCTTGTTTCATAAGAGTCACTCCTTGTATTTGTCCTGTCAAAAAAACTAGAAATGACCGATGTGCAAAATTGTCCAATTCTTGCCTCTATCACTCATATGGGGTAATTTTCCTGTTGGGTCCAGCAAAGTGGAAGGATTAATAAAGGAGCAACAAAAACATGCCCTTTATTTTAAGCCAACAACACTTCAGGCTTTTCAGGATGATGTGAACCACTCCTTTCCCCCTGAAGAAGAGCTTTATATCCATTACTGTGAAAGCCTGTTACATATAGTACATTAACTAGACTGCAAACCACAGCTAACAAAAAGATTACACAATTACAGTACATCACCCCAACAAATAATTCAATGTGAACACTACAACATTATTCACCAAAAGAAACATAATCTTTGAGAAATAATCCATATTTTCTTACAGTATTTACTTATACAGTATATAACTTCACAAAGAAAGTCAAGCATAAGCCTAAAAGCATAAGCTGTACTGGTGATCAAATTCCATCATGATAGACTAAAAAAATACATATTATTGTTTAACATGTATTATTTACTATGAATTAAAATTGCATATGTTACAGAAATATGCCATTTTCAAAACTTGCCTTTGCATCATCTGCTGCTTCTCATGGATACTAGTAGTGAATGATTTATGATTGAGCATTGACTCTACTACACAAGTTTTTTCTCTTTACAGGTAATTATTTTATGGCAAAAACAGCAAAATATATGGTGTACTTCTCATTCTGGTCATTATTTTGGGAGGTTGGTCCTCAATTTCACTTAACAAATCCCACAGAAAAAGTTTAAGCAGCATTTCAAGCATTACACTATGATGTCGTAGAGCCATTAATTGGAACGACTTTTAAACAGATTTTAGACAAACAGGAAGATAAGAAGAACAAAAATATGATTATGGAAATATGTCTGTTTATTCACAACCAAGTATTTTCTAATACCAAACCAGCCACTAATTGTGTGCATCTAAGGTTGTAAATTTTCTAGTACTGAATTGGCTTACCTTGGATGTTATAAACACGGACTGTATGTGTGAAATGATGATATGTACTTGTCACTTCCGAAAAGACTGCTCCAGTGGTTACTGTTATAATAGGCGATCCTGAGGAGGAGTATGGCTATACAGGGGCAGAGTAAAGGAGGGAAAAAAAGGGAAATAAACAAACATAGTTAAGGTCTAGAATTTTCCCACTCAGTTTAAAATAACAATTATAAACAAGAAGCTTAGGATTTCATAAGCAAACATGTAGTGTAGTTATTTCACATTTTCTGAAAAGAAAAATACTTTGTAGGGCTGCCATTCTAAAACTAGCTAGTTTTGCATTAGATAAAAATATACTGTATGGAAAAAGTTGCCCCTGCTGTCAGGAGAAAGTTCACGTGATTGAATATTTTAGTCAACAAGACCTAACTCTGGAGGAACTACTGTGCATTGAGAATGTATAAGCACCTGCTATAATCATTTTCCATGTTAAATTATCATGTTAGTCCCCAGTCCAAGGATGTTTCAAGCCTTGTAACTCTGCTCTAAGGATAAGTTTGTTAGAGACTGGAAGGATGAATGGACAGACTGATGCAATACTATCTTCTTATCGTGACAAAGCAGTAAGGCTTCATAACAACAGTTCTTCTGTTTTCTGTATCATGAATCCCATGACATGAATAATTAAATGTTCTTCTCCAAATATTAAAGAATCACAGGATAAATGCATCTAAAGTAAATTAAACTATAGTGCTAGATTATTTCTAATTCTTCATTTTATTACTTTCACTGGAGCTTGTGTTATATAATATTTTTGCTTTTATTTAATTTATGGAAATGATAAAAACAGCTGCCTTAATTTTCGTAAAATTGTGACAAGTAATGATGCAACATGGGGTACAACAAAGCAACACTCATAACTTGATGGGAAATGGTGACAAATGAGGAAAAAAAAATCTAAAGTCATTTTGTTGTGGGACTGTTGATTCTTTGTTATATGTCGAGGTGACAACTTTTCTATAAAATGTAATGAATGTGTGACAATCCATCTTGTCTAACACCACAACGACAATATTTATTATTTACACTTTTCATTGAGTCAAAAAAACAAATAACTCCCAATGTATTTTGGAAGCAATGACCAAATCATAGCACTAATAAATAGGTTTTGATATAATTAAAAATAAAATTGGCAACGTGTGCAAAGTAACAAGTCCATAGTGATTTTCAAAATTGTGTATTGTGGAAATGTAATTCAAACTGTAGTATTAACATAACACAACTCTCCTTAAAATTAACACGTATATCTCTTAACACTTCAAGTCATTAGGTAAACTCTAAATTTTCTCAACGCTTGCATCATTTTGATAAAATCGCTAATTTTTCCAAATTAAAAAGGTGAATCTTTAAAAAGGCTGCGCAGATATTCTCTGCCTAACTGTAATAAGACTAGAATGGGAAGAAAGACAACCCTGTAAATATTGTGTATTTATTTTTTCTAATCAAAGAATAACTCAGTTTCATTACAATGAAAAATAATTAAAAACTTAAAAATTTAGAAAATGACTTTTCATTAAAAAAATATTAGTAGTGGCTAGGACATGCATAACTAATAATGTTCAATAAACTGACAATTTAGTATAAAACATTCAACAAATCTTTTAAACACTTAATGTTTCCATAAATTGAATTTGAAAACAACTTTTTCTTATCTCCAGATTTAAGGCAAAAAAGACAAACTATGAACACTTGCAAAACTGTAATAAAAGAAAAAGTACTGCCTGCCTGACCTTTACACTTTATCAGTTAGTATTTTAAACAGTGTTTATCATCCCTTAACAATACAAGCTTTGAACAAGTTCAAAAAATGAAAGGCACATTTCTGACAGCAAGGTGTTTCTCGCTAAAAGCAAATGTTCAAATTAAGATGGCACATAAAGTAGGCATGGGCTTGATAACATTCATTGTTAATTAGCCAGTACACTTTGAAAACATTTATTTCCAGAAATAATAACACTTGACACTTTTTATCACATGACAAACTTTGTCAAAAATGTGCATTACGATATAATGTGTAGCAAACGAAAAGTAAACATGCTCTGAATAAAAATAGTCATTTAAGATTTTTTTGATCAAGTTATTTCATAAGTACACAGGCATAAGTAAGCAAACATCATAAAAAGCTTTATAGCTCATGAACACATTTCCAGGTTTATACTAAAAAAACTTTATTGTACCCAGAAATAAAACAATTATTGGTGTGTATTTAGAAGTATACTGTATGAATATATATAGCATAGTGTGTGTGCGTGTGTATATATACATACTGTAAATACATGCACACGAAGGATGAAAGTTTTGAACCTGACGTAGTAAGGGAAACACCAGCAAAATCAAACAAGTTCAGCTTTTCAACACAGCATTTCTGTGCCACTGAAAATGTTATTTTGCTTGTGTAACTGCTCTTGTGTAGCTGACATGACATCTTCTTTCAATAGTACAGAATGTCCCATGGATGTAGCTCTTCGGATTGTGGTACCGCTTGCAGTCACAAAGGTCTGGGCCTACGGAATAGGGGATGAGTGATAATTCTTCAAAACTGTAGTTCTGCAGAGCTGCATTTAAATTCTGCGCTTCTGTAAAACACGGGGCATTGTTGTGAAACAGGAGGGAAATGGCTGACACCTTGTCTCAATGCTTCTCACTGACTGAGTATCTCAAACACCAAAGCAGAGCAGATGACTGGCCACATGTGCCTTTTGAGACATGTAATTAATAAGGATTATACCCTCAGCTTTGAAAAGAATTGCACATACAGTACATGTACGGTGCTGCCAGGACTGGTCTGGAACATACTTTTTTGGTGTTGGAGAATTACCATGTTTCCAGTGTTTTAAATGTTGTTTGGATTCAAAATCATAATGATACATTCACATTTCATCCCCAGTTATGTAGCACTAGGGTGTTATACCAATGTAGCCATTATGAATGTAGTAAGAAGTCAAGCAAAATGACAGCTTTTATTGACTTCTCATCCCGTTCTGAAATATTTATTAAAATTCTCCCAGTCCAAACTCAAGTAATAGAGATTCTACTTGGAACACTGGGTGTTGTGCTTCTTCATTTCAGTATATCAACATTTTGGGCACTCAACATGCACAGACCTTGCTTATGTTTACTTATTTGTGAAGAGTGGATTAGCTAATTCACAATAACCCTAACCGTGTTTGTGATTCGTGCCATGTTGTAAAACATTTTTCTTTTATCATTAATATTAAGGACCTAACAAACCTTGGGTCATCTTCAGTAGCAGTCCTGTCAAACAGAATTCTGTAGCCCATCTCATGATTGTGTAATAAGGAGGAAACTGGTCCTGGTACATGTTGACAAGGCAAAAACAATTTACCAAAAGTGCACTGTTCTTTAGCGTTAGAAATTCAGTAATGAGATGACAGTTGATTTAGTACATTTACTGATTACCCCATATACGAAGGAGAATCAAAAAAGTAAAGGCAACATAGCCTATAAAATTGGTAACTGCGATCGGATTAACTTAACAGTTACACCACTTCTTCACATAGTCCTCCTGCATTTTGATGCACTTCTTGTATCGTTCCACTAACTTCTTCATTACCTGGATGAATCAGCGTTTGGCTGCTCCTGAACTCAGGGTCAGTTTCGCTTCCTTAACCTCATCATCAGAGGTGAACCTGCGGCTGATTCGAGTCTCTTTAAGTGGAATGAAGATGTGATAATTGCTGAATCAGACCTGTAAAGTGGATGCAGAAGACGTTCAAACTGCAGCTGTTGCATTGCCTGCACATTGTGGCCACTGCATGGCGACGTGCACTGTCATGGAGCAGCAAGACTGTCTTTGAAAGCATTCCTCTTTTAGTTTCAATTTCTCTCCAAGCATTGCACAGTATATTGCACTGGTCACTGATTGTCCGTGTTCCTGAAAATGCATCAGAATAGGAAACACTTCTCCCAAATAAGGTCCTTTGAATTTCTTTTTTACTAGTGAAGATGGGTTCCACTACATGCTTTGTCTATTGCTTTCTGGCTCACAGTGATGGACTCATGTCTCATTTCCGGTGACAATTCATTCCAACATACTCTGACCTTCTTCATAACACTTCAGGAAATGTGTTGCATCCTCCATTTGCAGTTAGTGCATTCAGATCAATAAGCTATCTGCATACTCATCTTGCGCAAACTTTACGGTACCCCATGCATTATGGCATATGCAGATTCATAGCTGATACCCAAGTGTGCAGCAATAGTGACAATGTAATCAATTGGACTTCTTTGATGAAGACATTTGTCATGTTGATGTGGCATTCTGTGCACGATGTTGAGGGTCGACCAGACTAAGCTTCATCAGTTACACCTGTTCTTCTACCTTTAAACCTCTCTATCCATTCATAAGCATTTTGTTGGGTCATGCTGCTTTCAACATCTTTTAGTGAATTTTAGCATGTTTCACTCCCTCTGTCCAAAGAAATATCACTTACACGTATTATACAACAATGAAGCAATCTCACAGTGGTGTGTCAATGTTCATTTAACCTTAGGTTCAACTTGAGACTAATGGCAGTAGTTCAGTGGTTCCGGTTTCCCAGGTTGAGTCCTAACGTCTAACCCCAACACTGTGTGGTTTTATTTCCAATCAGTTTCACCATTTGTGCCTCTTTCAAACTTTTAATTGCTCTTATTGTTTATTGAATTCTCCTTTATATTCTCTTATTTTATTAAATTCTGAAATATCTGTTTAATTGCTCAAGTTTCCTCCTCCTCTATTAATCCACCATTTTCAATAGAGTTTGCATACTTGTATCCAAATGCTGACAAAACTGAATGTTAAAAAGGGGTGTTTGATTACTTCAGTGCCATCTATATTTGCCTAATCACTTGTAAGAAATGTTTCTTAATGAGCAGACAAGTGAAAATGGCAATAAAGTAATCATTCCCCTTTAGCATCCAATGTTGTTTGCACCTGTGTCTGCACTGCTCACTTGCAATCAACAGCGTTTGGATACAATTAAGGGATAAAACTCTACAGTAGAGGGTAGAAAATAGCAAAAAAAAAAAAATGTTATATATATATATATATATATATATATATATTATATATATGAATTTATTAGAAATATTCCTGAGCCAGATAATTAAACAATGAGATCAATTAACAGTAAAACTGGCCATCTGATTGCCGTTAAGGTCCTCCAGGACTGAAATTGAAAAGGACAACCGTGATTCATTTATTACAGGCAGTATTTTTTTATGATTGATCCTAGATGGAGATTTTACAAGAAAACACAAAGACTCTTAACAACCACTTGGTAGCAAGTATAAAGCAAGAATGAAGGCTGAGGGAGAGAGATGAAGAAAACCAGTTCTAGTGCTGCTCAGGTTGCAAAACAGATAATGCAAAATTGTTATCATTTTTACTACTGACCTTTTAGATTTTAGTTTTTATCTACTTTCCTGGTTAATATAAAAACTACCATATTTAAAGACTCTTAAAAGAAATCAAAAAGGGGAATGGTATAAAGATACAAACATCAGATACAAAAAAATACAAATATACTGATAAGTAATGATATAACTGGACATATCAAAGTGGCTGCACTGTGCAGTCTACGTATGAAAAACTACAACAGTGTTTTTATAACTATCAATAAGCAAAATATATACTGCTAATAAACATAAATTCATTACAAAACTCCAAATTAATTTGAGCACAACAGGCTTTGTTCACATTGAAAGAGGAGTATGAAAAGTTTGAAAGTTTGAATTAAGTCCTCAGTGCTTATTGCTCTGCAATTTGTTAGTTGATTTTTCACTCTTTTGCCATTTCTGTCAACTTACACTGAGGTCTGAAGCGGTCAGGAAAATAAAAATGCATTATGTTGTTCCCTGTACTTTTAGTGGTATCCTGCCTTACACTATTCAAGATTTTTGTATTTTTCAAGCACTATAAAATTATGTAAGCATAGTGAAAATAAACAATACTATTACCTTAAAACTAGAAACAGAGCATGAGTGTTTCATACATTGTCATTTTTGTGAACTGTACTGTATAGTATTTTTAATAAACAGGTGATATGTTTTCTTCATGCTGTATAATTCTTCAAACCACACTACCTCCACAATACAAAATTACCAGTATGGCAGATTTCAAATGATCATGATAAACATCCAACCTGAGAGCACATATAAGCTATTGCTATGTTAGAAAACACAAGGCTTATGGAAAGAAAGGTAAAGGTCTACGTCTTTAATTCAATGATTCACTGTATACTACTAAACACCACTGTCCTGATTACACAGGTGAACATCAACGACTCTAAAAGGTCAACATCTGTTCAAAATGGCATGAAGAAAGGTCTTAAGACAATGGAAACTTTCAGAACAGCTACTGAATATTCATTACTCCTGCCTCAGATATTCATGAAGCAGCTCTGAAGGGAATTTAATAAGCTGCAGACTCATTAGCAAATTAAGAGCTCTTTCTTTTCATCTCCTTTGAATGCAGCACACTGAAAATTAAACAGACTATTCCTGACCCTGCCTAAGTGTGTCTTGTATTTTCTTTTTCTAAAGGCATTACACTTATACTATATAGTGAACACGATCAGATAACGTACAAAATGTGTGCTACTGCAAAGGATCAGCTAGAGAACTTAACTCCCATAGCACTCCTCATTCTTTGGATCCCTTCCCTGTTCCTTTGGTTTTTATAAAAACAGCCATTCTCCATAACCCAGATTTACCCCGAGCCAAGTGCGCTCTTGGATTTCTCACATCAGTAGCCATAATTAGAGAATACAGGCAGTCCCCGGATTACGTACGAGATAGGGACTATAGGTTTGTACTTAAGTTGAATTTGTATGTATGTCGGAACAGGTACATTATTTTAATAAATGCTATTGTTGACCGACTGTAACCAAGTCCTCTGCTAATGAATGATGGAGTTTCACCTCTCTCTGACCTTTTTATTATTTCTACTTTATTTTCAATGGTGATGGTTTTTCTCTTCTTTACTGTATCACCAGCACTTGCATCAGATTTGTGTTTCAGAGACATTCTTGAATGGTGAAGACAAAAGGTTAAGATGAGCTCTTCTGCACAGCACTATACATGCTCTCACAGCAGGATGGCACCAGTTGTCAGCACGTCTGATGTATAGGGTGGTCCAGATCTAATTATGCAATTTTCATTACGCTATAACTTAAGTTTATTACATAGAAAATCACCCGAAAAATCCCAGACCATCGAGTAGTGGAATCGTCCCTGCATAAATCAAAGTCATCCAGACGATCTGGATCTGCATAATTAGATCTGGGCCACCCTGTACTAACAAGAGACAACTTCCTGCTATGTGCGTAGCAGTACAAGCAGGCTTGCTATTGAGAATAAATGGGGGCGGCGAGGGGCGGTTCATCAACAGCCCACCTCACAGTCACCTCCACTACAGTATGCTGCCTGCAGTGTCCGCAACACCACCATCCCCATTCAACATGTAGCCATCCGAGGTACACTACAATGCTACCGCCCGCCGCCCCCTTTACCCTCAATGGCCTCCGTTCAGCCACAACCGGGTCACCGCTTGCAGCATTACCAGTCTCCCAATGAGAACGAACAGGACAGCCATGTGTGGTGGGCGGGCAGTGAAACCTCTTGCCGCCGGGAGCTGCCGAGGGACACTACACTGTGCGGGCAGCGAAATTACCATAGCCACTGTTTGCAGCATCCACAGGCCGAAGATGACGGAGCGGCAGTTATTGAGGCGCATGCGTCGCAGCTGCAGCCCCGTTCCTATGTTGTATGTCAGATGTCCGTAACATGGGGACTATCTGTATATATGTCAGTTTTTATTTTAAATGTATTTTGCCGTTTATTTCAAATTACAAATTAAACAGCAGTAAATTTCATACTTTAAATACAACATCCACTCAGTGCGCTGTAAGAGTGTGAAAACAAGAAAACAAGCAAAGCAGAAAAATTAGCCAACAAAACATCAGGACAAATAAAAATACACACATTTATATCATATATCTGTAAACATATAAATTATTTGTTATTAAATGTAAATTATTGTGTAGGTTCATTATAATATTTTGGCTAATCATCTTTCACACCACTCTGAACGCATCACTAGAATTTTACCTGGTACAGTGTAAAACTTTAAAAGTGAAATTGCAACATACGCACTAAGTGCAGACCATAAGCAGTTCATTCAGAAAATGGTTAATGAAAGTGTAATTTCTTCCCTACCTTTGGATAAGGTAAGTAAACATAACATTCTCAAATCTGCTTAATCCAATTCATGGTCAAGGGGTGTCAAAGTCTTTCTCAGAGCAACGGGCCAAACCCAAGAACAGGCAGTGTTTGGGATAAGGAAGGAAACAGTGTTTGAAAGGACGCCAGTCCACTGCAGGCACTCCTCACACACAGGTCGTTAATTAAATCAACATATACATTTTGGGGTATTTGGGAGAAAACCCCATGCAGAAACTGCATCCGGACAATGACCAGACAGGAGTGTAGAACCCACAACATCGGCTCACTGAAGCAGCGCCACTAACCACTGTGCAATTTTCAAAATCAGAAAGTGATCAATTCTTAATGCTGGCTTAATCAACTTTAAAATAATGACATAAGAGAGCTAATATGAAGACATATTTTACTCCAAAAGTTTTGACAAAAAAGTGCAAACAAAATAAATTAAGCATTTCATATGAAAATGCACTGCCTTGTGGGTGACCAAACAATACAGCCAAAGACATTACATCTGTGGATGAGCAGAGGGCTGAGGGAAATGATATTAAAATTCACATTTAAAAGTAATACCATCAGATTAACTTTTATACACGCAGACTAGAAGTGAAGAAATGGCAAAAGACAAGAGCATATATGAGCACTGGAAAGTAGTACAACATGAAATTTAAAAACACCCCACAACAAGAAAATCTTACAGATTGGATCCACAATAAAAAGATTTTGCATTTTTATGGAAAAATTAGAAACATCTAACTCTCATATCATATTCTCTCCCTGGCTTTAGTTTTTTGGAAACCTAATTGAAATGTTACCAATTGATTTTAATACTTTTCTTCTGTTTTGCTTTATAATTTCACAAACCTTGCTAGGTCTCTCACAGACTTCTGCCTATGATAGTCAGGTGAACAATTTTTATGTTTCTGTGTCTGGGTTCAAAAAACAGAGATCTGTGCAAGGATATGACTTGTTAAAACAAACTATAATAAATTCATAATGTGTATAATTTGCTTTATCTGCTCCGGTTTCCTCCCACAGTCCAAAGAAATGCAGGTTTGGTGCACTGGCGATCCTAAATTGTCCCTAGTGTGTGTGTGTGCCCTGCCTGGGATTTGTTCCTACCTTGCACCCTGTGTTGGCTGGGATTGGCTCCAGCAGACCCCCGTGACCCTGTGTTAGGATATAGCGGGTTGGACAATGACTGATTGACTGACTGACTGACTGTTTAATTGTACCCTGAACAATAAAATCATTAGGATTGTAGTGGTCTTTAATTAAAACTACTATTCTGTGAATACGCACAGATATCGGCAGGCAGTGTGGTATAGTAGCTAAGGCTTTGGACTTCAAACCTTGGGGTTGTGGGTTCAAATCCTGCGACTGACCCTGAGCATGTCACTTGAAATGTCACAGAAATATAATGAATTGTATCATAAGTGTCGTAAGTTACCTTGTAAGGTGTCAGCCAAATAAGTAAATGCAATGTAATACCTCTCTTAAATTTAAAGCTAAACGGGAAATTTATCAGGTAGATGTTTTAATAATTGTTACATTTCAAGACAACTGTTGTAGTTCTGTTCACATAGCTAGACATGTCCGCAAATGTAATTAGCGTAAATATGTGTTGCCAAGGGTGAAAATACACATACGTTTTTTAATAAAATGAGCTAATATATCATGTTTTGTTACAGCTTGTTTTAATTCTTGCATCATGATGTGCGTTACTAGTGACAGATCAAATCTTCTTAAATGTCTAAAAATATAAGCACCTGGCTATACTGCAGACTGACTAACAAGGACAGATTTCTAAGCCTGATACATTTGCCATGTAACCTGCCTGTGTCATATTTGCATCTGCTGAGGATGTGACCTTTCCATTTGTTTGGTTTATCAAAAGGTAAATTTGCACTCTGCTGTATCTGGCTGCAATACTTTTAAATTAAATATGACCCGGTGAGGAAGTAATATTTACACTGAACTCTGTTCTGCTTACCTCTTAGTAAGAGTGATGGCTTGATATGTGCTGAGCAGTATACTACATGACTTTCAGTCAGAAAGCATGTCAAAGTTAATGACTGCGGTTGCTGGATCTCATTACTTTGATGTCGTCTGGTTACACAACTAGGAATCACAGGGGTTGACTAATTACACAACTGCCCCATGACCTCACTGCACAGTTTCAAATTTCCATAATATCACTAGCGTGCAGCATTTTGACTGGATGACATGTTGTTGCCTGACAGTGCTAGGGGCTGTATGAATGCTTTTCAGTTATGTTAGTTCAGCTGTGCTCTCTGTCAGTCTATTCTCTTTTTCTACTCTTGGTACTGCAAAAACAAAACAAAGGGGATAGGAAACCTTCACTTCTGTTTTACCAGTCCACAACGACTGGTTTCATTTCCTCCTTGCAGTTACATTGTTAAACTGCCTGAGTACCCAATTAGTTGCCAACTCTTGTATGCACAAAAGCCCACATCTACAACATAAAACAAAATGAAACGTTTGATTTGGTTCTGGTCAAAGGCAGTCAAGTCGCTGGGGATGTCAGACTACAAGACTGTGTGTCACTATTCATACCTAACTTCTATTACACAAATGAAGGCTACCGATTTAAAAATTTTGATGTGGTCTTACGTGAAATGATTCTCTGTTTTCAGGGGACTCATATGTAAAACCTTGCACAAATTCCATACTAAAATTCTTCTTACCCTAGATAGGCAAAAAAAAGTGTACGAACAAAAAAAAAAATTATATATTAATAAAACCGTAAGTACGTCAAGTTCCAAGCCAAGTTCATTTTAAATCTCCAATCAACTTACAACTCTGTGCTCGTACAGAGGTACTTTTAGGCTTTTTTGAATATTCATAATCTAATCATCATATAAATCTGGCAATGTTACTCAGTGATGTCTTTACAACAAACCAGAGGAAAAAATTAGAAACAAAACCTAGTGAACATAAACTTGAGGTATGGCGCTATATAAATAAAATGGATTATTATTATTAATGACTTAAATGGAGACTGAAAAACGTTCACAACGAAAAGTAAAAACTAAGAGTGGAAAAGCAAAAAAAAAAAAAAAAAATTGAACTACATACAAATCTCTTTACCTTCAACCTAAAACAAACATCCACATGTCTTTGAATACATTGATTCCCTGTGAGCTCATCTTGGCATTACCCAGGTGGCAGAGGCAGTATATGTCTCTGAGTTATGTTATGCAGTACTGCACAAGCCATTACAATGTGGTAAACCGTTGCGGGGCTGTACAGCAGTCTATGCAAGGTAGCACGTTTTCAAGGACTGCAGTGATTTTTGGTTCATGATGATGACTGGCTCTGGGAGTTGTGTGCTGAATTGGAGTCTACATTACAGAGACCATCATGCAGAAATAATGCAATCCTTGTGCTTTTACAGTTTTTAACACCCGTAGGGTATTTGGTAATGGGAGCTTTTCAGTGGGAAATGGCTGACCTGTCAGGGATCTTGCAGTCATTGCTGAGCTGTGACATGACTCTTGTGTGGAATGGAGCAATCGGTGCTTGAAGTGGAATTAAATTATAACCAGTGTGCTCCCTTTTCTGTTTTCTTCCCCTTAGTTTATACAATGCGTTCTAAAGTACACAGAGTTACACCAGAGAGCACCAGTTACTTTGATCGTGCTTAAATACATTCAATGTCAGAGCCACTTTCTCTGCTGCAAAAGCAGGGAAGTGTCGGCACTTCAAGCCTGGGTATACTTAAAATGCTATCCAGACACATTCCTTACAATCAGGGTGAGAGCTGAGATCAAAAGGCAATTTGTACCGATTGTTGATTGTTTTCAAGTAATTGGTGCAATTGACAACACACATGTTGTGATAAAGGCGCCATCACAGAATGAATTTGCTTTTGTAAACAGAAAGCACTTTCTTTCAAGTAATATACAATTAATATGTTGTGCTGAAATGGGTCTGGCTAATGTTTTAATGATCGAGCCCAGCTGAACCCACGACTCCTTTATGTTATTAAATAATAGGGTGGGAAGCAGACTTCAGGGTCATACTGTATGTGATGGTAACACTGTCATTGACACTTATTGTACATTGTACAGGAAACAGCACATCCTTTATTAAAATTAAATTAATGTCTACTGCACAAGCTTAATGTTATTATCAATGTTAAAGACAGCTGTATTGAGAGAACATGTCAGTTAACTGTAATAGAATTAGTTCAAGGACTGACACATCAATGTTCACTGAAAAGAGATTTTCTGTTCACTTCATTGCCCTGCCGCCTGGAGTAGCTAAAATTATAATATCAAAAAATTCTGTGTGGGACTTATGGATGGTTGAAGTTTTTCATAACTTTAAGGCAATTTTTATATAAAGTCGGTGTTTCTGAAATCCCAACTTTTGTGTAAGAAACAGCATAGTAATGTTTCTGAGAGTAAGCAGGTTTTATATGTGAAGCCCATGGTGAGCAATTAAAAAGTTTACACCTGTGGGCATCTGGACTTGCCTACTCATTTATTGATAGCAAAGAAATGTTAAAGAATGACAGGGCATTAACCTCTTATAATATGTAAGAAATGATAGACATAAAGGTGTTTTATTAATTAATGAAAAGGTAAAAAAGATCCAATCAAAATTAAGTCATATATCTGGAATACCTGTAAAGAAAACACTGTAATAGCAAAGGAAATAGAAGAATGGGGATAACTGTAGGAATTTCCCTCTTCACTAATATATTCTGATTTGCATATTGATAATAAGTTTGTGTTATATGAGTAGCTCTGCTGTGCAAAAATCTTTCCACAAAGCCATTTCTATCATTACATACAAATCAGATTGCTTTGGTTAAAACAACAAACAACATTATGAACTTGAAAACAGTCCTGGAGGAGGACAATACGCTTTTCAGTCAATGAATGGGTGTCATTGTTTGACAGAATCAATTACAATGTACTAATCATATACATCTTTTCTGACTCAGACTGTCCTTGTGTCTGTAGAGGTAAACTTGCACAGCAGCTGTTTAGTACCCACCAACTACAGAACAGAAGAAAGTGTTCAGAAAGGCAGGATCTAAACACATTAAATAATTGTCCCCTAAAATCACTGTCAGCCTTAAGGCTGTTCTTATAGAAAGACTGCCTAAAATGTCATTTTTTAAAAATTTCACTAAAATCACCCCTTTTAAAATACATAATAAAAGTTTTGAAAACCTGGCACTATATCAGTTCAGTATGGGTTAGTGAGCACTGAAACAACCTGCAAAAAGGTGCATCTTGCTAATGTTGTTGAATGGTGCAAATTGAACCACCTGCACCTCAACATCAGTAGGCCAAAGGGGATAATTGTAGACATCAGATCAAGTCCACTCTGCTCCCAGTTCACATTAATGATGAAGATGTGGAGGTGGTAAGGGCATAAAAATATCTCGGGGTACATCTGAACAACAGGTTTGATTGGACTACCACAAGAAGGGTCAGAGTTTCCTCTACCTTCTGAGGAGGGATGAGGTTGTTTGGTGTATGCAGGCCACTCGTACATGTTTTCTACCAGTCTGAAGTGGCCAAGGTAGTTTTATTACCTAGCTTTGCTGGGAAAATGGTATTAGATGACACAAACTGAATAAAAAGGCTACTTTAATCTTGGGAGTTAGGCTGGACTCATTGTGGAAGTGGTAGAGTAGACATCACTCAGGAAATTGCTTGCTCCTGAGTGCTGACAATCTGTATAAGGTCTTAGCTGAATGGAAGGGCACATTTAGTAACAGACTGAGACAACTGCAATGCTCTAAAAAGTGCTATTTAAGTTTAAAAGATGCACAATATCTGAGCAAATTTATCTGGAAAGCCTGATCTATCACAGTACTAATCCTTGACACAGACTGGAATCAGTTGTGGAAAAGATAAGTTGTGTCAAAATTGGATGCCATTATAAAAAACCCCTACAGGAGGAGCTCTCTTGGAGCACTTTTAGCCAGGCTCATTCCTCTATGGTGTGCTAGGATCTTTTCTACTTGTTGCTATCAGACAACTAAATGCTTCTTCCCAAAGTTCCAAACTAAAATACTTAAACTCTAATTGTCTTTTAATAGTAACTAGCCAACCCGCGGCAGAGCATACGCCGCATAATTATTTATTGATGTGTGAACACTTCCTGAAAGACACAGCTGTCCAAATGGGGAGGGTTTGAGGATACAACTGTCAGTGAATGAAAAGATGGAACTCTGGAGAGAGCAACATAAAATTGTCCGTGATTGAAAACAGGTTTTGGCAGATACAGGTATATTTTTTTTGAAAGTTTGGCCCTGTGCCTTATTAATTGTCATTGCAAACGGCAATCTAACAGGAAATTGTCTGCGTGTAAAAGTAAAAGGTAAATTTGAATCTGATGGGGTCAGTGAAATCTGGGGAATAAGGACAGTTTGTGAGGTAGCAGCTGTGATAGTCTTACACTCCAGTACATTGCGGTGAATGCTGGTAACAGAAAGTCTAGTGCCATTACAGAAACCTTTTGCTGGCATGAGGTTTCTGAGAAGCATGATGACTGAACTAATTTTAATTTTGAGTTTATGCGGAGGCATGCCAGTGGGAGTAAGACTATTAAGAAATTCTTCGGGGAATGAAAGTTGATCTGCAGGATCGTCTGTGACGATGGATTCAACGCTGGTGAAAGTTACTTCGTGGGTAGGGATAAGTTTCAGCACTTGTTCATTAAGGTGTAGCGAGTCTTCGTTGGTGACGCTTAATGTAGCTCATGTACTGAGTTGTTCCAGAGTGACAGTTGAGAAGTCGATGTCGCCATATAGTTGTTGAACGGGATCAGAAATAATGGAGTGTGGCACAGACCAAAGCGAGTGAGGATGTGTTTGGTGACGCGCTGGGGGCGGGCACATG
Source organism: Polypterus senegalus (assembly GCF_016835505.1). Classification (NCBI taxonomy): domain Eukaryota; kingdom Metazoa; phylum Chordata; class Cladistia; order Polypteriformes; family Polypteridae; genus Polypterus; species Polypterus senegalus. The sequence goes on along the minus strand of NC_053160.1, from coordinate 154,613,501 downwards.
AGCAAGCAAAGCGCATGCCTTGAGAGCAAGGGTAGATGAGGGAGGAGGATGAGAGTTTGTGGGCGGGGCTCTGTCATGTGTTCTCCATGACGCGGGAGGAGGGTTAGAGTGGGCGGCTGGGGCTCTGTCGTGCGTACCCCATGGTTGGGCGACTTGGTCATATATATATATATATATATATATATATATATATATATATATATATATATATATATATATATATATATATATATATATATATATATATATATATATATATATTGTGGTCCCCGACCGGGACGCCCAGGAGGACCAGAGGAGGGCTTGTGCCTCCTCCAGACCGTGAGGGGGCGTCCGTCCTGGTTGTGTTGGGGCCTCGGGTACAGGGCTTAGAAGCCCAACCCTGTAGGGACCCGAGGTCACTGCCAGGCGGCGCCCCGATGCCGGTTTATCCCGTGTGGTTCGGGCCGGGATAGAGCCCGGCCGGGACGCCCAGGAAGACCAGAGGAGGGCTTGTGCCTCCTCCAGATCGCAAGGGGCGACGCCTGGTTGTATAGGGGCCACGGGTAGAGGGCTTGGAAGCCCAATCCTGTAGGGGCCCGTGGCCACCGCCAGGCGGCGCCCTGGAGCCTGAGGAACCCTGGAGCCTAGCACTTCCGCCACACCAGGAAGTACTGGGGGGAAGACTTATTGTGGCGCCCGGAGAGTTGCCGGGAGGACAGCCGGCACTTCCGCCACGCTGGGGCGTGGCCAAGGAAGGAATGCCGGAAACACCTGGTGCTCATCCGGGAGCAGGATATAAGGGGCCGCCTCCCTTCAGTCAAGCGCGGAAGTCGGGTGGAAGAGGACGGAGCTAGCGGGAGGACTGGAGGAGGCCAGAAAAGAGAGAGAGAGAAAAGAGAGAAAGAGGCATTTGTAAGGCCTGAGGAGAGACAGAGGCATTGTAAGGCCTGGAATTGGTGAATCGGTGCAAGAGGCACTGGGGAGTTGAGCGCGGGACCTGTAAATATTGTAAATAAACGAGTGTGTGGTGAAACCAACGATGTCTGCCTGTGTCCGGGTACAAGTTCACAATATATATATATATATATATATATATATATATATATATATATATATATATATAAACACTGCTCACAAAAATTAAATGAACACTTTCTAATCAGAGTATAGCATCATGTCAAAGAAACTTCTGGGCTATTGATCTGGTCAGTTAAGTAGCAAAGAGGGTTGTTAATGAAATTAACAACAAGTGCATTAGAGGAGAAACAATGAGATGACCCCAAAACAGCAATGGTTTAACAGGTGGAGGCCACTGACATTTTTCCCTCCTTAACTTTTCTGACTGTTTTTTTCACTAGTTTTGCATTTGACTACGGTCAGTGTCACTACTGGTAGCATGAGGCGATACCTGGACCTTACAGAGGTTGCACATCCAACTTCTCCAGGATGTCACATCAATAGGTGCCATTGCCAGGAGGTTTGCTGTGTCTCTCAGCACAGTCTCAAGGGCATGGAGGAGATTCCAGGAGACAGGCAATTACTCTAAGAGAGCTGGACAGGGCCGTAGAAGGCCCTTAACCCATCAGCAGGATCAGTATCTGGAACAGGAACAGGATGAGCACTGCCAGAGCCCTACAAAATGACCTCCAGCAGGCCACTGGTATGAATGTCTCTGACCAAACAATCAGAAACAGACATCATGAGGGTGGCCTGAGGGCCTGACATCCTCTAGTACGCCCTGTGATCACTGCCCGGCACCATGGAGCTCGAAAGGCATTTGCGATAGAATACCAGAATTGGCATCTCCACCACTGGAGCCCTGTGCTTTTCACAGATGAGAGCAGGTTCACCCTGAGCACATGTGACAGACTAGACAATGGCACCTTGACTGCTATTAGGTATTGGGAAGAAATCCTTGGACCCATTGTCAGACCCTATGCTGGTGCAGTGTGTCCTGGGTTCCTCCTGGTGCATGACTATGCCTGGCCTCATGTGACGAGAGTATGTAGGCAGTTCCTGGAGGATGAAGGAATTGATACCATTGACTGGCCCCTACACTCGCTTGACCTAAATCCAACAGAACACCTCTGGGACATTATATTTCAGTCCATTCGATGCCACCAGGTTGTGCCTCAGACTGTCCAGGAGCTCAGTGATATCCTGGTCAAGATCTGGGAGGAGATCCCCAAAGACACCATGTGTCGTCTCATTAGATAGAATAGATAGATAGAATTCTTTATTGTTATATGTATATACATAACAATTTTTTTTTTTGGTAGGACTCAGCTTCAAGGCAGAATACTTAAAATACACAATACACTATAAATAATAAAATAAACATAAGTATAAAAGACAGCAGCAATAAAACATCATCAAGTCCAGACCTTTCCTGAGGTAGCACACCTGCAGAGACCAGTGATCTGTGTGCGTGCGTCTGCAGGGGAGGAATACAAGTGTGTGTGTTTGATTACGAGGGAAAGTGCGTGTGCATGTCTACAGGGGGGCAGGAAAGGGGTAGATGTAGATTTATGTGTGTGTATCAGCAGGGGCAGATGGACTTCGCAGATCTGGGAAAAAAGCTGTGTTTCAGTCTGCTGGTACGTGTTTTTATGTTTCTGTACCGCTTTCCCAAAGGCAGTGGTACAAACAGTCCATTTCCCGGATGGGTGAGATTGGGAGCATGCCCCAGTGTTGTCAGGCATGCATACAAGCATGTGGAGGCCATACAAACTACTGAGTGCGATTTTGAGTTGCTGCAATGAAATTTCAGCAAAATGGACTAGCCTGCTGCATCATTTTTTCACTTTGATATTCGGGGTGTCTTTGAATTCAGCCCTCTGTAGGTTGATAATTTTCAATTCCATCAAATGATGTGGCATCCTTTCGTTCGTAACACATGACGCAGTCCATATCAGTATAGTTATCCATCATATTTTTTCCCATTGAGATCTGATGTGTTTTCAAAGTGTTCCTTTACATTTTTTGAGCAGTTTATATATATATATATATATATATATATATACACACACACACACACACACACACACTGTCTATGGCTGTAACCGTTCAATTTTCTTTTGGATTAATTAAGTTTCCATCTATATATCAAGCCAAGTTTACATATAAAGAATCAGTCCAAAAACATTTTGATAAGACGTGCAGTAATAACAACTTTTATGTTAAGTTGCTATACAGCCTTACACTTAGCAGCATCTCTGGAGGAGGCCTGTCAGCTACCTGTAGTGTTGCTGTTATTGAAAATTAAATGGGATAACTACAGGTAGAGTGATAGCTTATATGAGTTGTCTAATGCATTTGCTGCAGCACAGGGAGATGTGAAATGAGGGAATTAAGCTTGGAATCTAGATAAGTCATACATTTCAACAAAGCTTGTCTGTAAATTTAACGACAAATCATTTTCTGCTTTCTTCCTGCATAACATTATTTGGTCAAAATTCAAAACCATCTAGTTTAAGAAAAACAAGAAACAGCTGTAAATGTGTCATGTTTTTCAGTTCCTAAATGAAAACAGAAACTAATTTCAAATACAAATGAAACTTTGTCACTAAATAAGACATTCATTCCACATCAGAAACTACTGACCGCTGAACTCTGATATGGGTTATAAAAAGCGCTTCGCTGAACTAGGGTTTTCAGGTGCTGTTTTTTTAATCCTGCACCATTCACTCCTGCAGACAGACGGACTGCTATTGCCCATTTTGCTTGCCATCCACTCACAACATTGCTTCTTAATTAACTCTATACAGCACCCCCTAATAAACAAATAATAAATGTAATTTCAAATTTTCTAACAGAGGATTACTATTAGAGTAAAAAATAAATCTGCCATGTTTTGTGGGTATTTCAAGAAAGTATTAAGCAAACTACAAAAATCTAAGCTTTTCAACAGAAACCATTAAGCACGCATATCGCAGCAAGCTGGGTGTACCTGCCTTGTGTTATTTGTACCTTAAAATGTTTATCTCCGCTCAGTTCAGCTCTTTTCCATTAGAATCTAAAACTAGGGAAAAGCTTGTCCAACCATCTGATTTCTCCAGTACTGACCAGTTTTGACATCTTTTGGCTCCATTTTCTCACCATGATTGGAGTATTTGGGGCTCGAAAGTGACATGATTAAAATAACAGCTTCCTGATTGGATTTTCAATATGTGAATAAGACATTCATTATATAATGTAATGGTTTTTGTTCATACTAAAAGATGATGATTTTTTTTCTGAAGTTTTATTAAAACTTAAAGGCAATTTGTTATCCTGTATTTGTGTGTGATCACAATTTCAACTAACCATTCTTGCCCTTATTGTAGCTTTTATATTGCATCCTGTGGGATTCCAGTCTTGATGGGACATACCTCTCATTTCAGGTATGGCTTAACTCATACCAGTTTTTGAAATAATTCTTTTGTTGCAGCATCAGAACAGAAAATGTTTTTAATATTTTTAATAATTGATTGCCATTTGGAGCAATTCAGCACTCATGTAATAAACATGAGGAATGCTTGGATGTATACTGCTTCTCTAGCCCTAAGCGGTACACTACAGTGGTTGTGTATAGTGTTATAATGTTTGAGGCAAAAGCAGATTAAATAATAACTAATGAGACTAAAGTAAGTATATACAGACAGAAATAATGGCAACAGAACAGAATAGACTAGAAGAGAATAGGCAAGATTTCAAGATGTATACATAGAGACATAACACTACAGACTGTTATGAATGTAGAGCTTGTACTGGGAAATATAGAATTCACTGGATGTTATTAATAAAAGAGCCCAAGGACTATTATTCGAATTATATGTGCCTGTCCTTTACATGCTTTCTTTAGTTTAGCTATGATTAGAGGAGATTTTTTTTTTCCTGTAGGCATTGCTGCAGGTAGCACACATGTGGCCTTGAGATTTGCAGCATGACTTCTTTTTCCTGGAATATAATCAGTTTTTTTGCCTCAACAATTTGTGTAAGCATTGTTGTTTTATGTCTAGAGATATGAACTAGCAGTCTTTGTGCACAAATACAGTGATTCATCCATTAATCCAACATACTTAATCCAACTTGTGGATAAACATAACTATATATGCCAGCTTCACTGAGTGCAAGGCATGAACCAGCTCTAGAGGACCGCCATTCCATGGCACAGCAAACTTGCATATGCACTGACACTCGCATATACAGTACAGTATGGGATCTAATTACAGCCAGCAATTAAAATTAACACATTTTTCAAGATTATATTTTTGAATCTTGGGTTGCTCTTAGCTTTCCTGATTTGCTGAGGAAACTACCTATGTGCACCACATGCCCTTGTTTCTGTGTTTAGCTATGCAATTTAAACAGCGTGAACTTCTTAGTGTTCACCAGATTAAGTACCATCTACTTGGTGTTGTGAAATCCAGCCACTAACAATATGCTTTACCAAGTTTGCATTGTTTTTTATTGCCACTTGTTAAATGAAATATTGGCAATATGGTTATTTCACCTTTAAATGGAACAGACTACTGAGGAACTAACAGAAAACAGAATACTATATGTATGCTAGACTACTACAGATGTTGTGTCTTGTAGGGTTTTACTATAGGTACCTGTATGTGCTCTCAATCATATACTGTATGCTCAACTGAAAATGAGCTGAAGCAAAGTTGTGTTTTAGAGTCAGAAGGAAAGCTGAAATGTCTGGCAGGCAATACTGCTTTTATGCAAGCATGTATACCACGAAACAAACATTTTCATTGTGAAAAACACCTTAAATTTTCAGCCCCTCAGTTTGATGAAAATTCCTCTCAGTACAGCCACTTTTTGGTTTATCCTCCTCTAATTGCACACTTAGTGCTAATGTACCACCAAAAACAGACAAATCTGTATTGATGTGCTCATTGAAAACTCAGCTTCATTTGTAACAGTTTACCTTTAAACATTTCAAGCCTTTGCAATTCTATCGAAAGGACAGTCTCAGGATAGACATATGCCAATTGTAAATATATAGTACAGTAGTAGCTGTATCATATTTAGGGGGCTGGGACTGATATTTCTTGGTGCAGTCATGGCTGTCATTAGCAGCTGACCCAGGTGTTAAGAAAGGAAGGAACCATAAAATCTCAAAAAGATGTTGATATAACACTTTTGCAAGGTGCAGTTATTGTATAGCCTGTCATTGTAAGGAACTTGGCGAGGTCACTTTAAAGTTATATTTAATAGAGAGAACAGAATTTTCTGAATTATTGCATATTTGCTAAAATAATAATCACCGTATGGCTTTAATCAGTACACTTCTTAAATGCACAGTTAATTACAGGAGCACATGATTAATGGACATTTCTCATGTACTTGCAAGTTACTGATAAACAGACTCTCAGAGTCGAAACATCTGCTACTCATGCCTACACAAAATTAGAAAAGGCATCTACATACTTACCACAATGCCTTACACTCTCATAAGTATAAACCTTCTAATTCTACACAGAGTGACAGAACTTATAAAAAGCAACAAGCAAATGGTCTTTTATCTTGTACACTTACTTCTTCATTGTCCCCATTTTTTGTCACTTCTTTGCACATATGTCTGTGACTTTGGATAGCTTGTGTGTTTGAACTATTTGTTTTAAACTTTTGTCTGCCAGTTTATGAGCATTGCCAATCAACCTTTAGATATTCTTCTACTTCCATCTGTTCTGAATCTCTGGTACACACAGAATTAAAACCAGAGCACACTAAAATGTAATAGTTAGACCTTTGCATAAGTATGCTATTGGCAGTTTTCTGAGGTTTCTGTGGCCATTTTGGTGTGCCACCCACACCCTTAGCTGGAAAAAATATTGAACATTCTTTTTTTTCCTTCAAATAATTAGCAGGCATAATTTTCATGTTTATTATTTGGTAGAAATGCCCCAAATTACTAGTTTTAAAGTCACCTACATATTACCCAGTATATTGCTGGAATAGCAGACTTCAAACCTTTTGTTAAGGTTGCTGCTGCTTTCTGAGTGCATTCCATTCCATTCAAATGATTTAAGATTTACAATTCAGGAACCGAAAACAACATTAAAGAATAAAGCTTGAGATTTGACTTTTAAATGTCAGTTTTTTTCTTCTATAAATCAGCTCAAAACCACAAATTATTCAGGAGTCGGATTCATGACCTTTATATAGTTTGTTTTCCCCAAGACTGATATCTGGGCACATGCTCACACACAAAAACTCAATAAAATATAACCAATCCTAATAATGTAGCCTGCACTAACAGCACTTGTATTTTTGAGTTTATCCTTTGCAGTTTGCTTACTGTAAATATTTAATTTTACATAAATACAAAATGAAAACAGTCAGTTTAAAATAAAAAAAACTAACAGGTTTTAGAATTTAAAAAAATATATGAACCAATACTAATAAAAAATGACGTGCAACTTATCATTTAACACTGTATCACATATACATTCATAAACATATTTTTAAAATTGCCAAATCAGGATTGTGGGGGGCTAAGGCCTATCCATAAACTGCTGCCTTCAAGGCAGGAAAAAGACCAGAACAGGACACTATTCCTTGGCAGGCCCACTCACAAAGACACACACAGGGTCAATTTGGAATTGCCAATTAACCTAACATGAACATCTTTGTAGACTTAAACCTGGAGTAGGTGGATAAAAACCCACTCAGACACGGGACGAATGTGTAAAATCCACAAAGACAAATAACAGGCAGAGGATTTCAACCCAAGATGCTGGACTCAGGAGACAGCGGCACTAATTGTTTTGTCACATACTACTGCTATCCCTCTAAGATGGACTGAAATCTAAGCAATCAATGTAGACCTCACAGTTAATTTTTGCAGTGCGCCATGCAATGCAAATAAATGTCTCTGTTATATTCCATTTGGTAAGGGATTTGTAAAAGCAGTGTTAATATTTGTGATGTACCTGCTATTGGAATGCCAAATAAAATGCATATTATTACTAAAAATTCCAAAAGATGGCACATCACAGAGGAATAGCAACCACATGAACACACAGAAAGACACAGACGCAGACATGTATCTTTTAATCAAGGTCTATTGAATAGACTTTTCAAAATAATGTTGCAGTTACCATTTCAGACTTAACTGCTCCGCTTTTAAGGTCATGTGACATTACATGACTAGTCCTCCAATCTTCAGTTTACATAATCTTAGTAAATCTGAAGCACTCCCATGAAATCAGTTGCATAATGTGGCATACTGAGTGGCTCATTCCACAAAAAACTCACTCAAACAACGTCAAACAGGACTGATTATGTCTTTAGCCATAGGGGTGGTTTTGTGCGCCTGACAGCTGACAAGAAATGAATGCTCATTCGGAAGGGCAATGCATATAACACAGCGATGAATAAGGAACATGGGTGTTTTTTGGCTTGTCTGTCTGATGTCTCGTGTTTTACATACCATGACAGAATGGAAAAATAAAAGAACAAAGTCTGAGACTATGGCTGAACTTGTATCTGTTAAGCCTTCATACAGTATGGACTCTGTCAGACAGCATGCTATTAGCTGTCACGAAAAGTGGTGAGCATGACTGTGCTGGAAGGTCAGCACATGACTGGTAAATGTGACATGGCAAGTGATTTTCAGTTGATTAAATAGACATGGTCTGGAGATGAGATCAGGAACTGTAGTTGGCAAATCTGACATACCCCATGACTAGAAGTCACTTAATCTAACACCAGCTTTAGATGTGTTGTTAAACAAATTAAAAAAAAATAAAACGTAATTGCAGGAAGAATGACTCTAATGGATAGTTTGCAGTGTAGTTTTTGAATGCTGGTAAATGCCTACCACTACTGTTTCATCACATCTAATGAGTACTTTATTAAAAAAAAAAAAAAAAAAAAAGCTTCATAAAAAAAGTACTGCAAAGATTCAGGAGAAGAGCATAAGTAAGGTGAGTGATTTTAAAAGATACAGCTATAGAACTGAGTCATCCAAATGTTTGTGATGCCACCATACCTTTGCTTCTCCATCGGGTAAGAAGAGGTATGCACCACTCTTGTCTCTATTGCTAGTAGTTCCATACCAAACAAATTCTACTTTCACATTTAGTTCTTTCCCAGTCTCCTTTAGCCTTATTTTCTGCCAAGAAAGGAGGGGAAAAAATTAATAAGTCATGTATAACTTCTTAACTGTGAAACACATTATATAAATTCACACAAAAAAACATAAAAAATACCAAAGCATAACCAAAATAAGAAAATGCATTAAATTTCCATATTAAATTATTTTAATGGGTGTTTTAACAAAAAGAAAATTTACAGCAGGTTAATTGCTCTTACCTCCATCAACCCAGATGAGCCTGAACACCAAATTTTCAGATGTGAATTTTCAATGATGTAATTCATAGGGTTGCTTTGCATCACATTGACCTTGAAAGCGCTGTTGGAGTTAACTGGTATGGCTTCACCCATTTTGTATAAGTTATAATCTGCCAGAAGCACATTGACATCTGTCCCCTGTGCTAGCTGATATACTTTAAGCCCCAAAGCTGGAAGCTGAGTCACAAAGGAGACCTACAGAGGGTAAAAACACATCAACAGAATTATTCAGCAATAAGTTCCTTTCATTTCTTTTAGTGTTGTTTGTGTCATGGTACTGTACAGAACTTTATTAGTAAATAAGCTAAACGCAGCAAAAGTTATTCATTATAAAATGACAAAATTTAGTGAAATGCAAATAAAATTCCACTAAACTCCTACTGACGTAAAAAGAGTTACTGTTAAACCACTATGGTTAAAGTCAAATAGCCTAAATAATTGCAGCAGCAAACATACAAAACAAAACAAAACAAAACAAAACAAAAAAAAACTTAACAGAAGCACTTGGACATTTAACTCCATAATATCTGAATAGGCCAATGAAAAAGTAGTACATTTATGAAGACCAAATGTATTTAGAACATTCAGTTGAGTGTTTCTTCATATACAGTACTTATATTACATATTTTATGTTAAACCCCACTTTATTTATTACACACACACACCACTAACAATTATAAAAGCAATGGAAAGAGAAAACATTTAAATAATGAATAAGGCAAAAAAACTTTCAGTTTTATCAACTGGTAAAACAACATCAAATTTCATAAAATAAATAGTCAGATGAAGATAGTTTGGTTTTCAGTACATGTATGCTTGTGTTTCAATCCATGCACAGTGTTCAGTTTAATTTTTGTTGTTGAAGGATTTAAAAAGAGATGACATGAAAGGACTGGAGGTTGTTAGCCAGGAGAGAGAGACAGAAGTAGGAAATATGATAGATCATGAGAGGGAGAGGATATGAGTGTGATTGCTACAAGTGAATAAGAGTAAAGTGAAGTAGGAGAAGAAAGAGCTTCTGTTACACCATGCTTACATTTGTCATTTTAGAGGCATTCACAATTGTTGTAACAGCAAGAAAGTGGGGAGGAGTTTGAAGTCTGAGGAGTAGCCTGAATAAATAAATGAAGGGCTAAATTGCTCTCTTGAAATATGAATGTAATCATATCGCACTCCTTATTATGATTTTCCTTGGTATCATTGTATACCTTAACTTCTCTTGCCCGCCACTTACTCTCTCAGTCACGTTTCTGCAAAGCCTGCTTCTCAGACTCGTATCATTTCACACTGTCTTTTTTTCCTAATGTCCGCTTTTTGACTACCACCAATGGTTAATGGGCCCCAGTACCCACTGTGAAAACATCATTAATTTTCTCGTAAATATTACTTTTTGATGGTGACTCAGGTTGTGCTTTATTAGTATTTAGCAAACTAATATCACTCTGTGTCTGCTATTCTATTGACTAGAAATGCTCCATTTTAACTCCTTTTTGTAAAAATAATAAAAGTCACAATCAGAAATTGAACATCGCATCTCTAACATATTGTGTCATCATCCCTACCATTTGAGACACAAAAGCCAATCTGACCAAGCAGATTGCTTTGAGGGACTGGGCACACACACACCCTTGCACAGAGACAGTGGCATTTAATTATAAAGTAAAGTAGATATATATGTGTGTCACAATATTTTACACTAATGTAAGCAGAGTACAATGCAAAACTCATGTTAGAAAAAAATAAGGAAGCTGCTACAATGTCTCTTAAGGCATAACGAGCAGGGCTATAACATAAATCATGAGAGTTTTATTTAAAAAGCATAGTAGGCATATTTAAGTTTTAAAATCCTTCAAGTACGTAACACAGTTAAGTATCTGTGCAATTTAAGTGTCACTCTCTGGAGCACATGTTAATGCTGTAAGACAATTGGCTCTAATGATCTATATTTAAACTGCATCCAATATAAGAAGTTATAAATATTCATAATGGATAAAATGGGGATATAAGTAAAGAGTTTAGTCTATTTGTTTAGTCTATTTAGAATGTCTTAAAAAGCCAGGTGTAATATTTAAACAGTGAAGTAACTTATCTGACAACACTCATACATCCAAGTCTTTTAAACACCTCAGTTAACTCCTATATATATATTGAAAATAGCATTGGCCACTGAGAGAGAAAGGCAGACAAACAAACCAAAGCTTGTTGTTTTAAAAAATATATATTGTTGACAAGCTCTGTACCTGATATGCTTCAGCAGATATTGTGGCTGTCTCCTCCCAGACAGCACTGATTTGTCCCATGACAGGCTGTCCTAAAAGAGTTGCGACTTTAACTTTTGGGCTATCCACATAAACAGTTACTACTGCTGTCCTTTCCTGTTCAGTGGGATTATAAACCACGAGAGACCTGCAAAAACAAAAAAAAAATTAAGGAAGTTAAGGTGTGAAGTTTGTGGCATAAGCATACTTAATTGAAGAAAATGCACATACAACAAAACATTATATTCTCGATGAAAGCAGTTCAAATACATTGAGTGCGTCTATGTATGTGTGTGTGTGTGTGTATATATATATATATATATAGAGAGAGAGAGAGAGAGAGAGAGAGTGTGTGTGTGTGTGTGTGTGTGTGTGACTGGACTCCACAAGACTTCTGAAGCTGTCCTGTGGTATCTGGCACAAAGATGTTAGCAGCAGATCCCTTATGTCATGTACGTTGTGAGGTGAGGCCTCCATGGATTGGACCGGTTTTTCAGCACATCCCACAGAGGCCAAATGGATCTAGTGAATTTAGAGGACAAGCCAGTACCTTAACCTCTGTTATTTTGCTCAAACCATTCCTGAACAATTTTTCAATTGTGGCAGGGCACATTATCCTCTTGAAAGAGGCCACTGCCACCAGTGAATACCATTGCCATGAAGAGGTGTACATGGTCTGCAAAAATATTTAGGTAGGTGGTACATGTCAAAGTAACATCCAAATGAATGTTAGGACCAAAGGTTTTCCAGCAGAACAATGCCCAGAGCATCACACTGCTTATGCCTGCTTGACTTGTTTCCATATTGCAGCTTGCTGTCATCTCTTGATAAGGTAAACAAGGCCCATGCACCCAGTTGTCTACATGATCTAAAAGAAAATGTGATTAGTTAGACCAGCCCCCCTTCTTCCATTGCTCCACAGTCCAGTTCTGATGCTCACATGCTCATGACATTTGACAGGGGTCATAATTGGCACTCTGACTGGTCTACAACTGCGCGGCCCCATATGCAGTAAGCTGCGATACACTGTTTGTTTATGATATCTTTCTCTCATGGCCAGCATTATATTTGTCGTTTGTGTTTGTGTTACAGTAGCTCTTCTATGGGATCAGACCTGACAGGCTTGGCTTTGCTCTCCATTCATTTCAATCAGCCTTGGGCACCTAGGACTTTGTCTCTGGTTCACGGGTTGTCCTTTTTTGAACCATTTTTGGTAGGTACTAACCACTGTATACTGGGAACAACCCACAAGACCTGCCATTTTGGAGATGCTCTGGCCCAGTTGTTTAACCATCACAATTTAACCATTGTGAAAGTTGCTTAGATCGTTATCCTTGCCCATTTTTCCTGCTTCCAATACACCACATTCAAGTACTGACAGTTCATTTGCTGCTTAACATATCCCACCCTTATGAAAGGTGTCATTGTAATGAGATAATCAATGTTTCTCACTTCACCTGTCAGTGGTTTAAATGTGGCTGATTGGTGTATGCTGTGGGACTGAAAGTAGTTAACACAAATAATATGTCACCTTTTGACTTACCTATGCATTTGACATAGTTGCTTGAGTTAAATGTATTAACATACAAAGATTAACAAGAGTAAAAAAAGCACAGAGCAAACAAAAAGGTTAATAGTATAAGCAGTAGATCTTTTCAACTGCCACCACTGTACCAGAACACACTATACAGTTTAACTAAGAAAATACTGTGTACGCTATTTGTGCAACTGAGAAAATTAAGAGATAAGTTGCAATGTAAGATGCCAAACTATAAAAATTCATCCCACAGAAAGCTTAAGGAAAAGACCACCCTAAAATTAAAATTTCTCTCTTTGTTACTTGCCACATCTTGTCATTGTGAAGGGTAAGAAAAGTTTAACAACTCATACTTTCATGAAGAAAAGAGATAACAAAGTACCTGATACAACTGGCTTCAATGATGGCCAATGCTGAAAATCAGCAAATAACATCACAATGTCTGTAGCTACTCATGTTGCATAATTCCTATGACTGGTATCTAGTCACATATATGCTCATAATGTCACAGGCTCATTTATATTTTCTAAAATATTGCTAAATAAACCATTTCCAGAAAATCATCTTGTGGATTACTAGGAGTGCATCCAAATGGAATGACCCTTTTGAATTAAAGACCCTCCTCTCCCCAAACTCACTAGATGTGTTTTCAGGTTTTTTAACAGTAGTTTGTGAGACTGCAACTGTTAATTGATGATCTGCTTTTTGAAGCACTTCAAATAATCCCAAACACTAGACATACAGAGGTGTGAAAAACTATTTGCCCCCTTCCTGATTTCTTATTCTTTTGCATGTTTGTCACACAAAATGTTTCTGATCATCAAACACATTTAACCATTAGTCAAATATAACACAAGTAAACACAAAATGCAGTTTTTAAATGATGGTTTTATTATTTAGGGAGAAAAAATCCAAACCTACAATGCCCTGTGTGAAAAAGTAATTGCCCCCTGAACCTAATAACTGGTTGGGCCACCCTTAGCAGCAATAACTGCAATCAAGCGTTTGCGATAACTTACAATGAGTCTTTTACAGCGCTCTGGAGGAATTTTGGCCCACTCATCTTTGCAGAATTGTTGTAATTCAGCTTTATTTGAGGATTTTCTAGCATGAACCGCCTTTATAAGGTCATGCCATAGCATCTCAATTGGATTCAGGTCAGGACTTTGACTAGGTCACTCCAAAGTCTTCATTTTGGTTTTCTTCAGCAATTCAGAGGTGGATTTGCTGGTGTGTTTTGGGTCATTGTCCTGTTGCAGCACCCAAGATCGCTTCAGCTTGAGTTGACGAACAGATGGCTAGACATTCTCCTTCAGGATTTTTTGGTAGACAGTAGAATTCATGGTTCCATCTATCACAGCAAGCCTTCCAGGTCCTGAAGCAGCAAAACAACCCCAGACCATCACACTACCACCACCATATTTTACTGTTGGTATGATGTTCTTTTTCTGAAATGCTGTGTTCCTTTTACGCCAGATGTAACGGGACATTTGCCTTCCAAAAAGTTCAACTTTTGTCTCATCAGTCCACAAGGTATTTTCCTAAAAGTCTTGGCAATCATTGAGATGTTTCTTAGCAAAATTGAGACGAGCCCTAATGTTATTTTTGCTTAACAGTGGTTTGCGTCTTGGAAATCTGCCATGCAGTCTCTTTCTTATGGTGGAGTCGTGAACACTGACCTTAATTGAGGCAAGCGAGGCCTGCAGTTCTTTAGACGTTGTCCTGGGGTCTTTTGTGACCTCTCGGATGAGTCGTCTCTGCGCTCTTGGGGTAATTTTGGTCGGCCGGCCACTCCTGGGAAGGTTCACCACTGTTCCATGTTTTTGCCATTTGTGGATAATGGCTCTCACTGTGGTTCGCTGGAGTCCCAAAGCTTTAGAAATGGCTTTATAACCTTTACCAGACTGATAGATTTCAATTACTTCTGTTCTCATTTGTTCCTGAATTTCTTTGGATCTTGGCATGATGTCTAGCCTTTGAGGTGCTTTTGGTCTACTTCTCTGTGTCAGGCAGCTCCTATTTAAGTGATTTCTTGATTGAAACAGGTGTGGCAGTAATCAGGCTTGGGGGTGGCTACGGAAATTGAACTCAGGTGTGATACACCACAGTTAGGTTATTTTTTAACAAGGGGCAATTACTTTTTCACACAGAGCCATGTAGGTTTGGATTTTTTCTCCCTAAATAATAAAAACCATCATTTAAAAACTGCATTTTGTGTTTACTTGTGTTATATTTGACTAATGGTTACATGTGTTTGATGATCAGAAACATTTTGTATGACAAACATGCAAAAGAATAAGAAATCAGGAAGGGGGCAAATAGTTTTTCACACCACTGTAGTTTCCATCTCATAATGCCTATATTCACTTTAACTTTCAGCCTATAATTATAAACCTTTCTCAGCACACACTGTGCAATTTGATATTACGTACCATGGTAGGTAATGGACAAGTTGTTACTGGGCAGGACTTCTGACCAACAAATGGAAGAAGAGAATGGACAGGTTATTCAATTCAAAAACTTGCTTTCATTTTAGCACACATCACTTTTGTTTACAATAGTATTTACCAGAAGTGTTTTATTTAACAATATTTTAGCAAAAAACATGCATTTGGGTTATAAGCATACAACTGGCTACCTGAGATATGGAATATGCAACACAAGTAATTGAAGATCTTTTGTCATGGATGTATGGATATTGTTTGCCCCCTTGGAAATCCACTGTATCAGAAACAGTTTCATCTACATTCTCCATGAAAACATTACTTAAAAATGTTCTCTGCCACCAGTACCAACAGCGATGGTCTGATGGGACAGTAAACATGGATAAAAAATTTAAAGATGACCACAGGGTCAAAATGCACATGGAAGTTCATAGAAAAAAAATAAAGTAAATAATACCTCAGATTTAAACTTGAAATAGTTTACCAATTGATAGCACCAGTAGTTTCTGCATTTGTAAGTTATCATAAATACATGATTTTGCCATGTTCAGTCTTAGAGTTCTGGTTCTGACTGGATTGTTTTTTTTCTAAAAAATCTATTTGCTTTTCTTAACTCCATGGCTCTAATGTCAAAATGCCATGTTAGGCCCTCTGATATGAAAATGAAAAGCAAAGGACAGGTCCAATGGACATCAACAAATCTTTGTGATTACAGAGTAAAGACCTGAGCATCATCTGACTACCAGATTCACTATTCTTGTCCTCAACTAACATCAGACAGTGCAAAAAAGTTGATTCTATTCTAAAATACCATAGCGTCTATGAATGAGAAGACCCAGAAATAAAAGGCGTCCACCTCTACTTGGCATATACTGTACATTGGATTTAGAAAATATTCAAATTTTTGCACACATTAATGTGTTGTAGATTTATTCTGAATGGATATATTTGCCATTTTCACTCATTAATCTACACATAATAATCCATAGTGACCAAGTGAACACATGTTTTCAGAAAGGTTTGCAAATTTATTCAAAATCTAAAACTAAAATATCATATTCATGCAAGTATTCATACTCTAAATTCAGCACTGTGTAGTAGCCTATTATGATTTGAATCTTCTTGAGTAAGTTTTTACAAGCTTTGCACACCTGGATTTGGGAAGTTTATTCCATTCTTCCTAGCAGATCCTCTCAAACTCCATTAGATTGGATGGAAAGCATCTGTAAACTACCATCTTCAGATCTCCTTACAGACTTTCTATGAGGTTGAACTCTGGACAGTCAAAGACAGCATTGACAGTATTATGCAGCTGATGAGCAGTGCCTGGTCTATGCCAGGCATACTGCTTGGAGTTCTACCCAAACAGTTCACTATTTGTCTCATTAGTCAATTCTGACAGGTTCTCTCATCCTAACAGATGACTTGTAACCTACCTCCCTGACTAAGGCCCTTCTTGCCCGGCTAATCAGTTTGGCCAGACTGGCCAACTCTAGAAGAATCCTGGTCGTCCCAAATATTTTCCACTGCACAATTATTGAGGCAGCTGTGACCCAGGGAACACACAGTTTTAAAAATAGCTTTACACTCTTGACCTGATCTATACCTCACCAAAATTTTATCTTGGAGGTCTACAGAGAGATCCATGGACTTCATGGCTTGGTTTATATCCTGACATGCAGTGCGATTAGTGGGGCCTTGCACACACAAGAATGTGATTTCAAAAAATGTCTAATCAATTACATTTTTTACGCACAAACTTCAGTCAAGTTCTAGACACCAGGATATTTAAAGCCATCAGGATACATCTGACGTACAATTTGGAGTGCCACAGCAAAGTGTCTGAATACTTACATGAAAGTTTTTAGTTTTTAATAAATTTGCAAACATTTCTGAAAACATGTTTTCACTTTGTCATTATGGGTTATTGCTTTTAGACTGATGGGCCAAAATGGCAAATGTACCCATTTAAATTAAATCTACAACACGATAAATTGTGCTGCAAATGAAGGGGTCTGAACACTTTCTGAATCCACTGTATTAAGCTGTAACTCACAAACTCAAAACAGCAATAATTACAAAGAACAGAGTGCATTTATACACAAGATGTATTTACAGTTTAAGGTTTGTAAGACAATAGATGGTTGAGGTTGAAACAAAATGTTAAGTAAGAGAAAATGTATCTCTGGAAGCCCAAAGTACTTAAGAGCAGTCACATTCTAATAGAGATAGGCCAGCTGGCATCCCAACAGCTCTCTGTAACACAGAATTTGTTTTGCCATCTCAGAAATCTTCTTTTCTTTGCAGTAAAACTGGATTAACCATATCACCTGCACTAATAATCAGTGTAATGTACTGATGTACTTCTTGGTAATTTCTCATGACTTTCTAAAATCAAGGTGAATAAAGCAGACCTTTCATCTCCAGTGGAGTTGGACTAACGGTCTGTTCATCTACACAGGCACTACATTCTGGTGAGTTAGTTAACGTTTATGCTCATAAGGATTGGCACACATTCTGGGTTTGGCTCTCTGTTTGACCCTGATGCTGCTGGGATAAACACTGACCAAAAGAAACCCCGAATTGGATAAAGGTTTAGGGATGAAAACCATTATAAATATATAACCATGAAGCCAATACAGTGATAACCACAACAGAAAGGCATATTTGTTTCAAATATATCTATTTATTCATACTGTGCTATTACAACCTGCAATATAAAATCAATAATGCCACCCCCATGCCATTCCATTACAGCATACACATTTGAATGACAAGAACCAAAAACATCTTAAACGAATCTACCCGAATGTGCTGCTGGTGCTGCTGCTGTTTTCAGTGATCCTGTTGTGTTACACTTTCCTTCTCAAGGATAAAAAGTGAAGCATTTTCAACAAATTGAAATGGACATAAAAGAAAATTAACCTTTCCTTTTATAGATGTCTTGGATACAAATACATAATAAACACATTTGACAGCCTAGGCTTCAAAGCTACTCTAATGACTTCAGACAATTCAACAATAGCCTCTAACAAAGGCTCCAGCTGTCCTGAGTTTAACAGTATTGCCGGCCTATTTATTTAACCCTTCATACAATGAAGACTTTTTTTATAATAAAACAACTGTATTTGCTATTTTCTCTTTTTCTGACAACACAACATACATCTTATTGACCTTTCAGGTGAAAATTTATTTGGCTGCACTGGTGTGTGAGCTGTTATGAGTTCATCTGTACAGTTCTGCTGCCAGGTTAGGCTCCAGCTGCCTATAACTCGGAGTATATAATGCACTTAGTATTAAGGTTTACATTTTAGAAGCAGGTGCACATTCTTTTGCTTTCAGTTATTTGTTAGAAACTTGCTAATCAGTTATGAAATATTATTGCAAAGGCAAACACTTTACAATGAGCACAAATATTCCTAAATGACTCTATATTACCTTTTTCTTGATTTTCATTTCAAATTATGTAGTCTAGTAAAAATACAAAATGTGCAGCATTAGGAAACTGCATATGAAAATAAAGAGGCACCTAAAGTCTAAGAATTAGGATAGATTTTTGTCAAGGTTTTCCGGGATGCTTTGTTTAATTAACATGTGCCATATTAAATTTTGGTTGCACAGTCTTGTCCCATTAAAAATGCTCACATGCTTAATAAAGAGGTAAAATATAAATCACACTGTACTCAAGACAGGCATTTTTTGTCTTTGAAAACTTAACTTACTACAAACACTTGGTGTGGAACAGATGCAATTAATTATTTATGAAAATCAAATTGCTGTGTTTCATACTTATTCTTAAAATATAATCCAGGAAAAGGCATATCTCAAAATATTTTTAATATTAAATTATTAAGGCATTAATACATACTAAACAATATTTGTAAGCAACTTCCTTTGCCAATTTTATGAAGCAAAGAAAAAAATGTATACAGCACCTTGTTTGTCCAGTAACTCGGAGCACTGTTTTACGTGGCAATGCATCTTGGGAGGGTTGAACATCATCCTGAGGAATACAAAATATAGCATTAATAATAGTTCTTCTTCTAAAAAATTGAAATATACACAGCTGGAAAGTTGTAGTCCTACATGAATGACAGTCACACCATGCTTACCATCTTTCTCCTCTTTTTTAACTCAAACATGTTAAGCAGACCTTGACAAAGTGAATAGACTGAATACAGCAAAAGGGTTACAAGAAGTTGTAGTATTTTACTATGTACCACTTGACCAAATGCTGTAAAGTGCAACTCATGAAAGGCTCCGAAAGTAACAAACTATTAAATGATCAGTTTATAAGATGACAATTACTCATTTCTACTGGACTAATTTGACATGCAAGGAAAAACCTGAGTTGCTAATGGAAAAGGTGTTGGTGAGGTCAGCAGCAGGTGCTTACCCAGTGGTCTGAATGTGGATCCTAGTGCAGTGACGGAGACATTGTGCTGCAAAAATCGCACCGTCCTTTGTATGTAATGTAAAATCGAGGTCCTGACTCTCTATGGTTGTTAAAGATCCCTGAATCATCCTTTGTAAACAGTAGGGTGTATCCCAGTGTCCTGGCTAAATTGCACACAATGGCCTAGTCATTCTGGCCCCTTAATCCCTTGTCTCCAATTGGCTAACTATCTTTTACCCCTTCACCACCTAACAGCTAATGTGTGGTGATTAAACTGGTGCAAAATGGCCACTGTCTCATCATCCAGGAAGAGGCTACACATTAGTGGTGGCTGAAGTGGCTCCTCACTAACTGTGTAAAGTGCTTTGAGTAGTGAGAAAAGCACTATACAAATATAAAAAATTATTATTATTATGCTATTGTGAATAAGAACCAACATACACACATAAATGTAAAGAATTATTATTATTATTAATAATAATAATATGCTATTGTGAAAAAGAACTGACATACATAGTGTTTAAAAGAAATGGCAAAACATGTTCAGCCCATATGGCTACACTTCACACAGTGTGGTACAGCATTGTTCTTTCTTTGTAGAGATATCTACTGAGCATCTCTGAAAAGTTTTAATTTAGGTTTTTGTGAGTGCACTACCAGATGAAAAGCAGTTTTACAATAGCCATTGTCACAGAATGACTTATGAGAAAATATAAGCTAGTAAATGTACAAAAAATATTTAATTGCTGCTACTGAAAAATATTTTTTTAATTTTAGTAAATCAACACTGATATACTGTAGATGCCTGCTGTAGGATACTGAAGATAGTAAACAAGGTTATGCCCTATACAGGCACTGTATGGAAGCTAAAACAGTATACAACAGGTACAATCAGTGTAAGCCCCAAAGTTACATGGGGATTAGCTTAGCACCAAAGACAAAGACATGGCAGGTGCACAGCCAAGTAAAGTGAGCAGCACAATGCCACCTACAATTGCAAGACAGCCATGCAGGAAAGAGGCAGAGGAGTTGAGAGCTAGGAGGTGAAACATGATGTTTCTTAACTACAAAAAAATAAATAGGATCCAAAGGAAAAAAAATGTCTAATTAAATAAACTGTACTATGTTTTTATCAAAAAGAATTCCTGGGTCTGTGGGTTTATAGCTGGTGGTGGATTTTAGGAGGCCCAGGCCCCTCATGGATTCCGTGATTATCAGAGGTGGCTCTATGCAGAGAGTGCAAACCTATAAATACTTGGGAGTGCAGCTGGATGATAAATTGGGCTGGACTGCCAAAACTGATGCTCTGTGCAAGAGAGGACAGAGTCAACTATACTTCCTTAGAAGGCTGGCGTCCTTCAACATCTGCAATAAGATGCTGCAGATGTTCTATCAGACAGCTGTGGCAAGCACCCTCTTCTACGCGGTGGTGTGCTGGGGAGGCAGCATAAAGAAGAGGGACACCTCATGCCTGGAAAAACTGGTGAGGAAGCCAGGCTCTATTGTAGGCACAGAGCTGGACAGTTTGACATCTGTGGCAGAGTGACGGGTGCTGTGCAGGCTCCTGTCAATCATGGAGAATCCACTGCATCCACTGAACAGGATCATCTCCAGACAGAGGAGCAGCTCCACTGACATACTGAGGAGATCGCTGCTCCCACACACTATGCAACTCTTCAATTCCACCTGGGGGGTAAACGTTAACATTATACAAAGTTATTGTCTGTTATACCTGCCTTGCACTCTCCACCTTGCACTGCATTTTTATCACTCTTTAATTAATATTGTTTTTATCAGTAAGCTTCTGCTGGAGTACTTGAATTTCCCTTTGGGGATTAATAAAGTATGTATGTATGTATCTATCTATCTATCGCTGCTTGACAACATCTGGACTCAATTGTTGATTATCTCCATGTCAAATTTATTCTTTAAGCTTTAAACATGTATCTTTAAGAAACAGATTTAAAATGTTACTTAAAGACAGTGAACTAAAACAACATAAGTTCGTAGTGAACAGACACATGTGCCACCCATCATAATCATTAAGCTACAAGTTGGGTGTTTAGACCTGAAAGGCATTCTGTGTTTCAGTTCACAGTACTTAAAACCAGAGCTCTCTTTCCAATGTTACTTTTCTGCACATTCAACAGCAGGCAGTCACATAATGGCATTGCCATCGGCATGAATGTCTATCTTTTAACAGCATGCCTTGGCAGCACTGGAAAAAGGAGAACAAGCACCACCTGTACATCTTATCTCGTCCTTTGTAGCAGCAACAGCAGTACTGCTAAAGGCTATTCAAAAATGGTAATCCTTTCATAAATTTCTGGGTAATGTTTTGAAAGCAAGGTTTTAGTTAAATGAGAGAATTATTAGCAAAAAATGCTCTGTGAGCAGCAAAAATGTAGATCTTCAGAATTTGGGATTAAAAAGGAAAAAAGTAAAGAAAAGCATTAGTGCCACATATTTTGACGTGACACGGCCTAGCTCTTAATGCGCATGACTGTCTCACACAAACACATACACATAGTGACACATAACTTGTCTGCTGCAGATCAATGAACCTACAGCCAGAGTTCGGAGTGTTGTCATAGGGAAATGCTTGTGGTTCCCAGCCACCCTTTATATCCAAAGATTCTTTCTGGCAAGAAACACAAGGGGACAGACAATCAAGGACCCATCCAGCTGCATACTGTAAATGCCAAACAATGGTTGCTAGTTTTAGTGTTTTTTGGGCTTGTTGGCGTTTGTGTCATTTCCCTACTTACCACTTCCTGATTTCTTACCATTTGGAGGAACATACTTGAAGGGTTGTGCTTATATTCGCCTTTGCTGCTCAGAATCAGGAAGTGAACAGAATCAATTATCACACGCTTTAGATTCATGATTGAATGAAAGAGTCTGTGAAAAAATGAAAAATGAGATAGATGTGTTTTGCAAAAACTCTGAGCTTGATACCACAGAAAAGACAGACAGCAGATTTGTAATTGTACAATTTACAGCATAAAAATGCATATAAATCAAGGTAAAAGGAGATAAGTAAAATAATACAAGGTTAAATGTCATCAAAACTCAATATTAATCTGTAAACACCACACCATACTTTGTAAGTACAAGTTGATTTAATTACTGGTGTTAGATACCATGGCAAAGAATGATAACATACTGACAAAAAAAATGATACAAGCAATCGGCTTAAACACACTTACCTACAGGAAAAACAAACTACATGATTATGCATAACCTGGAGAAAACCAGTTGTGATATATGGCCATTCATCCCGGCTAATACCCCCCGGCCACCAGATGGAGCCGTTCCTACAGCATGGAGGTGCTCCGAATTCCAGCAGGGCATCATGGACATTGGAGTTTTTCTGTACAGCCCTGCTGGATAACGTCGGGGCCGCCAGGGGAAGCTGAAGGGAGGCCCAGAGACTTGTATTTTCCCTACAACCCGGAAGTACGTCCCAGTCACATGGACAGAGGAAATGACGTGCTTCCAGGTTGAAGAAGAGGAGTTTTTACCTGACCCGGGTCATGGACTATAAAGGACTCTGGGAAATCCCAGATGGACAAGCTGAGATGGGAGGAAGGGAACAACGCGTCTGGGAGAGGAGGATTGGTTATTGTATTTGTTATTGATTTATGAGAATTGTAGAGTCGAGGGTGCTTTGTGCACTGTATAGTTCAAATAAATGTAATTATTGGACTTTTACCTGGTGTCTGGTCTGAGGGTTCAAGGGTACGACAGCGCCCCCTTATCTGTCACACTGTATAGTACTACTGTTGATGCTAAAGGATCAATAAACTAAAATTTATATATATGGGAAAAAAGGTTCAGAAATACCACATGAAGTTCAGTGTCCTCTCTTGATAAGGGTATAAAGTACCTATAAATAGTATTCATCTCCTTGGATGTTTTCATATTTTATTGTTATACAACAATGAATCACAGTGAACTTATTTTTTTATTTTTTTTATATTGACCAACCCAAAAAAAACTCATCAATGTCAAAGTGCAAAATGTTTAAATTAATTACAAATATAAAAGAAGAATTGATCACACAGGTATTCACTCCCTTTAGTATGGCCAACCTAAATCTTTACTGCAGCATCCAATTGGTTTTAAAAGTCACTGATTAACTGTGTGGAGTCAAGGGGTTAAAGTTCATTGTAATATATGTAAATGCACCTTATGTGGAAGGTCCAACTTGTGGGGAGTCAGTATGGTGGCATAACATGCACAATGAAGGCAAAAGAACATCTTAAACCACACTATGAAAAGGTGATTAAAAAGTACTACAGGTCTGTGAATGAACGCAAGAAAATAGCCAATTCACTGAATATCCCAAGGAGTCCAGTTAAATCAATTATTAAGACATGGTAAGAGTATACTGTAGAATGGCTGCAAATCTGACTAGAGCAGGCCATCCAGAAAAACTGAGTGATCCTGCAGGTGTTATAGGGTACAGAGGCTCAGATTGGAGAGAATGTGCAGACAACAACTGTTGTCCAGGTGCTTCGCCAGTCACAGCTTTATGTGGCAAAGAGAATAGCCACTGTCAATCTAAACGCACATGACATCTCAGCTATAGTTTGCCAGAAGGCACATGGAAGACTCTGAAGTCAACTGGAAGAATGGCTGATGAGACCAAAACTGAACATTTTGGCCATCAGTCTGCAATATACTTCATGTCTGGGGTAAGCCAAACACTGCACAAGAACAAACACACCACTGCTGCCATGAAACATGGTGGAAGGAACATCAAGCTGAGTGTATGCTTGGGCTTGTAAAATGAATGCAAACTACCTGATGGACAAAGGGCAAAAAGCCAGTGCAGCCTGCAATAAACACATGCCTTGGAAGAAGATTTGTTTTTCAGCCAAAATGCTCCTCCAAATATGAATCCAAAGCTAAACAGGAATGTTTTAAAAGCTAGAATGTTATTTGCCTGGAGTGGCTGAGTCAGAGTGCAGATCTCAGTCCAATTCAAAGTTTGTGGCTGGACTTGAAAAAAGCTATTCACTCACAATCTCCATGTAACCTTACGGAGTATAAGCAGTTCTGCAAAGAAGAATTAATAGAAGAAAAAAAATTTCAGTACCCTGAAGTTTAAAGCTGATAGAGGCCTGTACACACAGATTCAAGGCTGTCATGGCTGCCAAAAGTGCACATACTAAATACTGACTTGAAGAAGTGAATATTAAGGCAACCAATTATTATGTGTTTTACGTTTGAAATTAATTTATGTAACTATGCAGAGATTTGTTTTCACGTTCACATTAAAAAGACTTATTCTGCTGATGAGTGTCAAAAAAGCCCAATTAAATCCACTGTGACTTAACATTTTATGAGAAGAAAAAAAAACTGCAAAAGCTTCTGTGGGAAAAATAATTTTATAGACATTGTAAATTGTAAAAGAATATAATTACAATACTAAAATACTAGTTGAAATGTTTTTTTAATATAGACCAAAAAAATCCTATTTAAGACTGAATTCAGGATCTAGAGGTTGGCTGCATTTACATATTTGAGTGGATGCCTGAGTGGACAGATGGATGAATGGACTGGTGATTTTCAGTTTAGTTTCTGTATTAGCACAATAGATATGTGAAAACTTACTTTTTGGCAGAGACCATTCACTGCTGACGAAATAATGAAACTTGTATAAGAAATACTAAACAGATTTTTGAAGAATATTTCTGTAATCTATAGACAAGAGCTGACCACAATGGAAATCATGATGGCTAATAGGATTGGTCTACACCTGAACTTTGCCTAGGACTGTGATGAACACCAGATTTCTATAAATCGAGGTACTGTGTAGTTAACTGGAATGGTATTTGAATACTGCATGAATTAAAATGGTAAAAAATATGGCAAGGTGGATGTTTTATTTAAAAAAAAAAAAAACTAGTTCTAACAAATTAGAAAAAGCAAACATCTGCAAAAAAAAAAAAGACATTGAACATGTAGTCCAAGTTAAAAGAAGAAAACTCTCTTACCCTTTGTTACCTTTTTTCCAATGAAAATGTCAAGTTTGTAAACTTATTTTCTTTTTAGCATGGAATAAAAATTCACTTTTTTCATTTTCATAACATCATGCATTGTGACCAAATTATTTTTTGACTCTTTTCCAAAATGCAAGGCCTTGTAGTTTTGTCATTATAATTTTGAAATGCCACCAAAAGCTTCCCAGCAATTTAGTTTTGCTGTTTTCAGTGTCTACAAGATGCTGATGAGCACCTTTTTAAAAGCTAAAATTGTAGCACTGAAAATGCACTGCAGTAATTATCTTTAGAGCAAAATCCTCTCTCATGATTTTAAGATTATGCCACTTATAACATTTTATTTTACACTTGTATTTTTTATTTTTTACTTCACATTGTAATTTTTTCTATTTTATTTGGGTCTTTTTTATTAATACTTCACACCACACCAAAGTGTGTGTTTCTTTATGGTCTTGGCCATATCGTGTATGTTGTTTACACCTTTACTTCCACCTGTGATCAGGAGGCATTTGTGTGACATCACAGGCCATTTCCAATTTTAGGTGAAGGTGCACTATCAGTAGCATCCATGTTTCTGGATTGACTTTTGACCCTGTTGTGTTTTTAGCTTATGAGTTTTTCTTTAATGCCTTGGCTCATCCACTTAGTCTTTTGGCCTACAGTCTTTTCCATCATAGCAGAACACGTTTTTTAATTCACTGGTTAAAAGTCCTGTCTTCAATTCAAAGGCACAGTATTATGGGAATGTGTTTTCCTGTTTATGATGTACACAGCTTTCTTGGCCATCACTACAAATAACATGGGGCATGTTACATGTAAAAAAATATAATTTTTGGGTAGAGCAGCGTTTCTCAACCTTTAAGTATTTGCGACCTGAGTTTTCATAACAGTTTTAATCTGCCCCCCCTAACATTTTTTTGAAATCTAGATGCATATTTTATTATACCTAGTTAACTTTTATCTAACTCTATATTTATTGTTCTAGTATCAGAATGTAGTTTAAGTTAATTTGTTTTGATTTCAACAGATGTTTTTTTCATATTTTGGATTCTTGTTTTCTTTTTTTCACATCTTCGCGCCCCCCTAGGGGGGCCTGCCCCACAGGTTGAGAACCGCTGCAGTACAGTATTCCTTTAAAAAAGACTCTGTCTTTTAAGATATTTTTCCATACCACTGTAATATTATAGTGGGGGAAATTATGCCTACTGCAAGTAATAAAAACATTTACAACTTATGATGTATTTTTGCACGATAAACTTGGAAATTAAAGTGATTCCACATAAATTAAAAGTAAGCACATAAGAGGTATGTTGGCTGCCTATCATAATCGATTACAGCACTTTAGACTACATCTTTAAATAAAACAATTCCTCATTTCACCATATTTACATATTATTTAAAAGTCACATCTTTAATTTGGATTCTTGAAACAACAAAATAAAATGTACAGAACAGTCAGACCGATTTTGGCTTTGGTTTTAACTGAAAGTACAATTAAAACTTTTTGTATGCTTTTAGCACATTTTTGGTTTTGGTTGAGAACTGAACAAAATTGTTTTGTTATGCTTTTTCAATTTTATATCAGCACTGAAAAAATGGTTGAAAAACCCATTGCTATTGCCTTATATTGACATGAAACTCAACGGTGGTTAATTAGGAATTACTTCTGACATATAAAACATTTGTGTCATGTTCAGTAACATTTGCTTTTAATTCTGTTTATTTGTAATACAATTTTGCTAGATAATTGAATGGGAGGTTTTAGCAAGTTTAGCATATACTTTAGATCTATGTTAGGATCAGAATAAGAAAACATAAGCAATTTTATTTTTCGTGTGGATGGATAAATAGCATTAAACTAAAATTTGTTTAGCTCAACTAAATTTACTTCAACTAAAGCATCACTTCTTGTATTTGCATTAGAAGAAAAAATGTAATATTAGCAGCAGAACTAATACATTGCGACCTACATCACTCTGGCCTTTATTTAAAATACATGATATACACAACTGCGGTGGGTTGGCGCCCTGCCTGGGATTGGTTCCTGCCTTGCGCCCTGTGATGGCTGGGATTGGCTCCAGCAGACCCCCGTGACCCTGTGTTCGGATTCAACGGGTTGGAAAATGGATGGATGGATGATATACACAAAATACATAAGATATACTGTACAGCTAAATTTTTAACTTACTGACAAAATCAGTTAATCAATATTTTCTTCAGAAACTAAAAAAACAGTAGTTTAATTTAGGTGTGGGGTAACATAAATCACTTAATAAACAAATAAATCTGATTAGAAAATATTTTTCCTATCTGTACACTTTTCACATATTTTGAATAAGTCAATAAGCCATCTACTTGAAATCCAAGCCTTATGACAACATTTAATGAAATGAGTACACTCACACATAGCAGTAGCCTCTAGGGAAGTGCCTGCTGAAATGTAATCTGTAATAGGAACTATGCACAACAACATAATTGACTTATAACTGAAACATATGGTGTTAAAATGTTGAGCAACGCATGGTTCAAATGATAAACCTATAAGAATAATATAATTGTATGATTCCTACATAAAGTACAATGAGTGTTACTTTCAAATATTTAACTGATACACATTTTACCTGAACGTAATTACTTTCAGTGGAGAATACAGTATAAAAAAAAGCTTTGTACATCCTGAGAGAACAAATGAGCACAGAATTAAATTTCTCAAGGAGGTACACCTTAAATACTTCTTCCAACTCCAATCTGCTATACATCTCTACTATTTCTACTCTTCATCTGACACTTGAAGCCAAGAAAATGATGCTCTTCATCTATCAAAAAACAAAGAAAAAAAACCACTAGATACTTACACTACATCTGTTAAAGGGGTTACCACTTGTTTCTAATCGCTTCTAGAAAAGTGACAGCTAAGTGACTAGAAAGGCTGCATTGTAGTTGCTGAGAGATGATGTGTTGGCTTTGAATTAGGACAACAGAGATATTATTCCTCTTATTTTTTTTAGTACAAACACTTCCAAAGACTGCAGTCTGCAATACATGCTAGTTACATGTACTAATTAAATGCATTGCATTTCAAATTCCAACAAATGGTGTATACAATCAAGAGTACAAAATAAAAGAAATTTTAAACAGAAAAACATCCCATTGACAGTCACATAATACAATTTAGATGATAGTATAATTGTGGGGGGTCTCAAATTGCGGTCCTAGGAAATTGGCATCCTCTCTTTAAAAAGCCGTTAATGGGATTTGTTATTTATTTGTTAAAGGTATTATATACATATTATTTTATATAAATATTGGTTCAGATATACAGTGCAGTAAAAAATTATTTGTACACTGTGAAAAAATGTAAATAAAATTTGAGAATATTGAAGAACAAACTGTTGTCTAAAATGTTACAAAAACTTGTGTGTTATGTAAAGAAACAAGAAAAACTTTTACTCAAAACATACTATGTTCCAGATGTGTTTTCAAATTATGCAATTTATTGCCTTCAAACAATTATTTCTAAACCTGGCCAATGGAGTTTTGTCAAAGTCCTGCTTAGTATTTGGTAGGCCCTCCTTTGGCAGCAGTAACAGCATTCAGCCTCCTGGGCATGTTTTCAACAAGGGTGTTGCAAATGGCTGGGCAAGGCCCTACCATGTGCACTGGAGCACGTCTTTCAAATTCTGTTTGTTGTTTGGTGGGTCTACTGAGCATTTCCTTTTTAATCTCATGCCAGAGGTGATAAATAGGAATGAAATCCAGAACTGATGAAAGTGCTTGAGTGTCCCCTACATTTTTTTTTGGTGAGGAAGGCGTGTATGCTCGAGGTCGTTATCTTGCTGGAAAATGTAATGACGCCAAAGCAGTTTGACAGCAGAAAGTGATTCAAAATGCCTTCAATAAAATGCAAATTGGTGACACTGGAAGCTACCATGAAACCCCAAATGTAATGCTTCTTCAAACTTTCTCTTCAACAGATCAGACGATTGGCACTCCCAGTGACATCACATCCAGGTCACTGTTTCCTGGCCCCGCCCATTCTGGTCTGGCTTCTTCTAAACGGGTGCCGCCCCCATTTTGAATCACTCACGTTTGACTTCAGTATGAAAAGACCAATTAATAAATTTGACATATTTTGTGCTTTTTCCTCCCACCAATTATATGGAGCTCGCATTCGAGGTACCCCAACATTTTATCTTGTCTTTTCTTATATTTTACAGCAATTTTATATTACTATTGATAGATTGATTTGTTACACGCAGGCACACACTTGTAACATAATTAACAATTAATGAGAGAGGAACAGGATAGATTGAAATCTGATTTCTCCAAATGGGAAGTAAACACCTTAAAACTTTCCTATGAAGACAATGGTGGCAGTACATATGATTCGCTTTAATCAGTTTATACTTATAATCAGTTTATACTTCACATATATACTGGTGTAAGTGTAGTATATAAAAACATATTAACAACTAGGTGCTCTCACCTTGTACCATAATCAACAACAACCCAGTCTTTTCCAGTTCCTGTAATAGCATCATGATGCTGGAAAAGGCCCAAATTTCTTCTTGCTTCTGTAAGCATCTTATAATTCTCTGAGGATGGGAACACTTCCATTTTAGAAAACTTCTTAACACTTGCCAGGGCGAATGAGTAGATTATTTCTGCTGCCCTGAAAAAGTAATTGAGACAAGAGTTTGTTAATCTTTTAGTCGTTATATGGTTTTAAAAATCATCAACAAATTAGAATAATTCTGTCATGTACAATGTACAAGCATAATTTTCCATCAGCAGATATTTTTTCACTTATTTTAAGTGATGCACTATGGATGAACTCATATATTACAACGAATAAGAAAGAAAATGGCGAACAATTACATTGATAAGAATCTTATTTAATAAGACAACCAAGGTCATTGATCATGATTGTATGACATGAAGTATACATAGAGCAGATTAATGTGGATTAATAAATTTTATTTTAATTTAACAAGTCACACCATACACACCATATTGTGCTTCCAACTTGAGTGGTCATTCCCTTCTCTAACTTTCCCTAAATCCTTAACAATTTATATAAATATTATCTGTAAATAGTTTTTCTTATTTTTATTATTCAAAAATGAAACTAATTCAGACTTACTAAAATGGAACTCTTTATTGTTTTAATTAACAGCATAAAATGTAAATTAACTCCACATCAAACCTCAGACCAACAACACACACACATTACTTTCCAACCCAACACTAGAAAAAAAAATAAGGAAACTGGGAAGCCATGAAGAAAAATTACTGTACATGAATATAATTTTAAGCTACTCATGTTATACAGAATGCAGCATCATGTGGCAAACAGCTGAACGGATACGCTTTAAACAAAAATGTTGTTGGTCTAGGTGAAAAATAATAATAATGCTGGTCAACAAAGACTTTTACCACAGAACAACTGTTAAGTTTGAAATGTATTCATAATGTGTCTTTCATCCGTTAGTTTTTGAGTTATGTATTTTTTTTACACTGTATATTTAGTATATAAACAATTATTAAGATGTGCAGATTTTATAAAGTTACATTAAGGAATAAAATGTTATTGCTGTTTGTGAAAATTTTATAACTTTCCAGACTTGGGTGTTGGTGCCAGATGGTCTGGACAGCGTATTTTAGAAACTGCTGAGCTACTGGGATTTTCTGGTACAACCATCTCTAGGGGTTTACAGAGAATGGTCTGAAAAAGGGAAAAATATCCAGAGAGCAGCAGTTGCCTGGGTGAAAAGGCCTTGTAGATGCCAGAGGCCAAAGGAGAATGGCCAGACTTGTATCAGCTAATAGAAGGTCAGATAACCACTCGTTACAACCAAGGTATGCAGAAGAGCGTCTGTGAATGCACAACTCATTGAACTTGCAGCATATGGGCTACAGTAGTAGAAGACTACATCAGCTGCCACTCCTGTCAGGTAAGAACAGGCAAATGAGGCTACAATTTGCCCAGACTCACTGAAATTGGGCAATAGAAGATTGTAAAAATGTTGCCTGGTCTGATGAGTCTCAATTTCTGCTGTGACATTTGGATGGTATGATCAGACTTTGGTGTTCACAACATGAAAGCCTGGATCCATCCTGCCTTGTATCAATGGTTCAGGCTGGCTGATGGTGCTGGTGTAATGTTGTGAGAGATATTTTCTTGGCACACAACCAAATAAGCATTGTTTTAATGCCACAGCCTACTTGAGTACTGTTGCTGACTAGGGTTGGGTTTGTGATTCTGATTCACAATACCCTGATTCAATTCGATATTGAGTTTATCTTGACTGAATTAGCATGCACTGATATATTTGAAGTGGTTGCTTTTTTAGAAATTGCTTAACCATGCATTGAGAGCAATAATATAAATGTGACAAATTTCAGCAACGCTTTATTAGTCTACATAGTGACTTCATAACATATGCAGAAGTATGGAATGACATTTAAGAAGTAATACGTCATTAGTAATTAACAGTTAACAATGTGGAACAAAATATTTCTCTTAATAAAAAAAAACAAAAAACTTTTCTTTATAGCACTGCACTCATTCAAAATTCAGCTTCATTTAACTAACATATGCATCTCCATATCTGAGTCTACACATATTATAGGAAGGTGGGAGCTCCTTGTTTCAATACAATGCAATGGCATAAACATGTATATCATCTTACAAATAATTTATTATTATAAAATAATCAAATATTCCTTTTTAAATAATAAATGTGTCACACATGTGCGAGTAGGAGGCAGCTAAAGGGCCTGAGTAATTGTAATGAAACATCCGACCAGGGGGTGGCGGAGTGCACTGACGGTCTTTCTCAGTTCCCTACAGACCTTTTCATGGAAATTCTGCAAGGTTCCGGCACCTCAGAAGACATCACTTCCGGTGCTGGCCCCTTTGTTGACATCACTTCTGATTCTGGCCCCTTTAATGACATCACTTCCTATACGGGCCGTTAAAGCTTCCATCTTTGTCTCATGTAATCAGTTTTGTTTTGGACTCAGTCTCGTGAATATCTCTTTGAAAATTTACTACATTTTCAGCCAGGATACATTATACGGGTGCCTGCCCCAAAACTTTATGATGTCTGGGGTGATTCTTTGTGACAAATGTTATTCAATAACCTATTCATGTGCTATGAATCTCCATGTAGACACCCTTCAACTAAACTGTAACCCAAAAATATTCCCATATTGGACATTTAAAATAATCCTGAATTTGTCAAAATTAAAGATACTGTAGGAAGACTCGTGTCTTTCTGTAATTCTTCAGTTGCTCACTTGTAGCAGTCATGTTCTGTCTCTAAACTGTGTCCTCATAGTCCTCAGAAAAAAATCAAGCATTTTAAATGAGGACCTAGGGCTGATGCTTGTTGACAGCAGCATTGAATAAATGTAAGATAAAAGAAAAAGAATCTGCAATTGTGACTGGTAGCGCTGCTATTATGGAGCTATTTCAAGTCGGCTGCCCTGAGCACACACTTCTGTTTTGTATTGCATGCTGCTCTGAAAATTCCAACAATTACCCACTTGCTTTTGCTGGGTGATGCATATTGCAAACGTTTTCCACCGTAGCAGTACAGATAGCCACATGATTAAAGAGAAGCAACATTTATTGGACTCTCCAATACACAAACGTGTGATGATACAGTCATGCAATGGAACAGTGCCCTGGAAATGCTAGAAGGGTTTTTTAAACAACAGCAAGTCATATCAGCAGCTTTGTATATAGGCAGCAAGGTTGTTCCCAGTGTGATTGGCATACAGCGTGCTTGCCTGCAACACATTTACCATAGATGCCTAGTAATTTTTAATGTGTGATTGTCACATAGGAATCTGCTGTCCTGGATGTTCAGCTGTCCACACATCTGATTTAAGTGTCGAAGATTTAGATTTCAGTTAAAGAAGACACATCATTTTATGTGAGATAGTAAAGTGACTTTTCCATAGAAAGCCTTAAGAGGCACACTAGTTACATCTACTGGATCGGACATCAAAAACAAAGATAAGCAAAAATCTACATATAGCAATTGAGCAGGATTGGGATTCACAAGATCGATCTAGAGACTTTAAGAATCTTTATCAAATTGTTTAAATGAAAAATAACAATTGGAAAATCGATATTTTTTTACCCAGGCCTATTACTGACCATGTCCATCCCTTTATGACCGCAATGTACCCATTTTCTGATGGCTACTTCCAGTAGGAATAACGTGCCATGTCACAAAGCTCAGATCATTTCAAACTAGTCTGTTGTACAAGACAATGAGTTCACTGTACTCAAAAGGCGTCCGCAGTCACTTGATCTCAATCCAATTGAGCACCTTTGGGATGTGGTGGAACAGGAGATTCTCATCATGGATTTACAGCCGAGAAATCTGCAGCAAATATGTGACACTTTTAAGTCATTTATGGACCAAGAATAATTATCTCAGTTCCGAAGGCAAAATGGGGTCCAACCCGGTACTAGCCACGTATAACTAATAAAGTGGCATTTGAATATATGTGTGAGAGAGAGAGAGAGAGAGAGAGAGAGAGAGAGAGAGAGAGAGATAGATAGATAGATATTTTATTAATCCCAAGGGGAAATTCACATAATCCAGCAGCAGCATACTGATACAAAAAACAATATTAAATTAAAGAGTAATAAAAATGCAGGTAAAAACTGACAATAACTTTGAATAATGTTAACGTTTATCCCCCCGGGTGGAATTGAAGAGTCGCATAGTGTGGGGTCTCCTCAGTCTGTCAGTGGAGCAGTACAGTGACAGCAGTCTGTCGCTGAAGCTGCTCCTCTTTCTGAGATGATCCTGTTTAGTGGATGCAGTGGATTCTCCATGATTGACAGGAGCCTGTTCAGCACCCGTCACTCTGCCACAGATGTCAAACTGTCCAGCTCCATGCCTACAATAGAGCCTGTCTTCCTCACCAGTTTGTCCAGGTGTGAGGTGTCCCTCTTCTTTATGCTGCCTCCCCAGCACACCACCGCGTAGAAAAGGGCACTTGCCACAACCATCTGAGAGAACATCTGCAGCATCTTATTGCAGATGTTGAAGGACGCCAACCTTCTAAGGAAGTATAGTCAGTTCTGACCGTTCTTACACAGAGCATCATTATTGGCAGCCCAGTCCAATTTATCATCCAGCTGCACTCCCAGGTATTTATAGCGCTGTACCCCTGTCATTTTGGAATGCAGGGCAGGTGCTGCCATCTATCCGCAACAAAAAGAACTTTTTGTGAATTCTCTATGTAATAAACTTAATAAGTTATAGCGTAATGAAAATTGCATAATTAGATCTAGACCACCCTATAAATATATATATATATATATATATATATATATATATATA
This sequence comes from Polypterus senegalus, assembly GCF_016835505.1. Lineage (NCBI taxonomy): Eukaryota > Metazoa > Chordata > Cladistia > Polypteriformes > Polypteridae > Polypterus > Polypterus senegalus. The sequence goes on along the minus strand of NC_053160.1, from coordinate 154,578,151 downwards.
TATATATATATATATATATATATATATATATATACTTTAATCTTGAATTACATGTCTGGAATAAACTAAATATAAGCATACATTTTCATGTTTCCTCAACCAAGCCCCCTCTTGATTTCATTTTCCATTAGTAATCGGGCTAATTTGTGCCTTCCTTGGTGGATGGTAGAGGGAGCTTAAGTGATCAGGATTAGAAAATGAGAAAAAAAAATGTCGTACATGGCCGTCTATCCCTTTGGCAGGGTGGAATGGATTATGCACAGAATAAGACGCTAGCTGAAACAGCACTTTTTTCCCCTTGCGTGCTTGTGACACAAAGACATGACCAGCACGATACAGTGTTATTCAATCTTAGGGGGGTTGGGGTTGTTTTTTGGGGAGGGCGAGGTCTCACCATGGGAAACTGCAATTGGCAGTATGGCATGATTCAGTGACATTAGATCAAAAAGTAATCCCTTGTGAAAGTTTGTGCAGGGTTATTCAGCGACATTTGATTATTATTGAGGGGAGGAGGGAACTCACCAGGTGAAAATGGAAGGAGTAGTGTGGCACAGCACAATACAAACACATTCGAGTGAAGAGAGATTATGCGTGACAGTTTACTTAAAGTGAGAACTTTGATAAAAGTAGATTCACTCAGATGTAATGTGCTGCTCGACTTGACATATACTTGTGCAAATAGCATATTTTAATAACAAAAGAGAATAGACAACATGGAAATGTATGATTTATTTGGAAGAAGGCATCCTTGGGTATGTAAAAATATGATTATTGCTTTTGATTGAATTGTGGATTTATTGCAATTAATTAATAAAATTAATTAAGTGCTATGAAACATCGCATACATGCATAAATGGTTAATTTTGAATTTTGTTATGCACTGTAATATAAGGCTAAAAATGTTGTCTAGTGGTAGGCATGTATCTAAAATGAGGTTATTTGGCCTTTTTAAATAGTTGGGTTGTGGATTGTCCAAATCAGACTAAACATCAGTATAATTACTTCAAACGAGCTCCTGAATAAGTCAATCTTTTAGATAAAACTATTCAGGCAGTAAAGCTGTTTATTTCTTTAAATATCTAGCTTATAGGCACCACTTCTAACAGCCTAATTCTTATTTGCCTGCATGACGCAGAAATGGAAAATGCTAAAGTACATTTCATGAATCAATATTCATATAATAATAATAATTCTTTGCATTTATATAGCGCTTTTCTCACTACTCAAAGTGCTTAGCAATTGCAGCCTAAGAGCCTTGCTCAAGGGCCCAACAGAGCAGAGTCCCTTTTGGCATTTACAGGATTCGAACCGGCAACCTTCCGATTGCCAGTGCAGATCCCTAGCCTCAGAGCCACACTCCACCTATATGGCAGTTGGCCATGAGATTTGTGACTTTTTAATAATCATATTTAAAATAAACTTTTGACAAACATACTGTATATGCAAGCAAATTTACAAATATAACATTAATATCTGGGGTTTGCTGTTGGGGTATTCATACAAAAAAACTATATATATACTCATATACTATTATGCTTATGTCATTCATCTTATTATTTAGTGTCATCCTTTTGCTTCAGAAGATTCAAATGGGAATTGCAATTCCTGGCAGCTGAGAAAAATTCAGTTTTGTCTGCAGACAAACTTTGAATATTTTAAACTTAATAAAAGGACTGTCAGCTTTATAGAGATAAGTTCTTTTATAATGGAAACTATTCTTGTTACATCTTTTACATCTTATCTCAATACTTCTATATTGAATAATAAACATTTTTCCCAAAAGGTAGTTTTAAAAATAAGAATTTATGCAAAAAATGTTTCACATGGGAGCCTGAACTGTACAACTATATTGCACAAACAATTCCATCAGTTTTTTTTTAATTTAATGAATGCACACATTATGGTATAACTAAGTGAGTGAGGGATATTATTTTAACTGATTTTTGTTTTCAAAATGTTGTAGTTATTGAGGCTTTCAAAATCAACCAAACACTTCCATTATCCAAAGGGCATGTTCTATAGTGTTCATTAAAAGAAGTGAACTTACGTAAAAGACAAAGGGTGTACCCTAGAAAAGGTCTTGGACATTTTAAACGTTTTGGATTATGTACTTGAGAATACCAGTAGTAGACATGGTGAAGTGCATAGAAGACAGAAATCACAAAGTGCTTGTTCAAACAGAACTGTATATAGTGACATGCAAAATTTTCTGCTCACTTAATTATTCATAGTAACAGACATTTTAAGCAAGGATGCCCAATGTTTTGCATGGTATTTTTGAAAAGGGGTTTCTGTGAATAATCTGGTTATTAAAGTGCATTTAAACACACTCACTGATGTGTCTGAAAAAGATTTAAAATAAGATGAGATTACTGAAATACTCCATTTGATATCTTTAAATATGGAAAATGGCTTTCAAATTCTCTACTATAAAGAAGAAGCAATTATTTTCTTAGCACTGCATGAGATTTGGCTTAACTAAATGGGTAAATATGTAATGTTTTCCAAAACCTACTCTCTTTAGTGTCTAGGGAAAAAAAAAGCGAATACTGTAAGAATTTTCAGGTCATGGTTGCTACAAAAGGACTGTGTGCTGCAAGGACAGCATTTTTCCAAATAAGAGCAGCTGCCACCATTCACAAGCACTAACAGTGCAGCAGTAACCATCGACTGCAGAGTCAATAATGAGAGGTGACCAAATTTCTGTCACTCCTAACTAATCAAATATCAATCTCTTACTTCCTCTTTTGCATTTAGAAAGGAACTGAACAAGGCCATCCTTTACCCCCTTTATTTGAGACTCTAGCCACTGCTCATTATATACAGCATATCCTCCAAAAATATCTTTATATGTCAATTTCACCCATTTCTTTCTTGTTAATTCCCCCTCAGATATCTCACATATCCCTAATTTGCTTATTTCTTATGAGGGCATGTCTGGTTATAAAATTCCTCTGTCTAAATTTACTCTTCTCCTTTTCAATAAACTGCCAGCAGTTGTCTCATTCATCATTTATCACTTTGACAAATTCCTTTAGATACCTTCACATAGACATTTCGAAATTAGTGCAGGACATTGTTGTCTCCAACTACTGCCAGGTTGTAAAAATTATAAATAAATTTCTTTTCTTATGGTCTCCTCCTCTTTCTGCTTGCATGTAGCTATTAATAAAATGAGTATTGTTACATACCTCTCCTTTGTCAAAGTCTGTTCCCTTCTCTCAGCTTTCTGTGGAATTGCCAAAAGACCCTTCATTAAACTGTATTTAGTTGGTCTGGGGTTATCCTTACAAGAATCAGGATTACACCCTAACACACTACCACCCTGTGATCGTCTTCTTTCATTTCTGTTCTCAACTGGTTTATAAGTTACTAGTCTTGATTAAGATTAGATTTGATCTAGTTAATGCCTCGTCACTGACAGCAGCCACTAGAAATCAGATAAACGGATTTTAAGTTTACTGACATACAAACCCAGGTGCTGCCTCATCTTGCCTGCACTCTGGACCCCCTGGAGGTAGAAGGAAAGGGGAGAATGAAAATAAAACCGAGTGCCATTATGAACAATTTGGCACAGCCACTCTCTGACACACTGAAATGGAGGACTTTCAGCCAATAAAATACTCAACAGAAGTGTCTGGAAACAATACTGGTGCTCCTGTACACCAACAGCAATATGCCTGCATAATGCCTCACTGGGACTGTAACTGCCAAGTCAGAGTTTTCTTTCTTTTTAGTCATTCAGGAGTATGCTCAGACTATAATGTGTCTGTATATATGTATATATTTGCATATACTGTACTATATATTTTAATTTTACAAATAGTATATGTAATAATACTATATATTTATACATATAATTATTTATTTAAAGAGCTTCTGTAGAAAACCAAATTTCCCCCTGGGGACAAAAATAGTCCTATTTACAAAACTGTTTGAAATGCTCTGTCCTACTTTGCAGTAACCTATAACATTTTAAATCTACAATCAATGTACCAGTTTGACCTTTCATCCCTCACCACCCTGAATATAATTTTTAAAAATATCATTCTTCCTTCTGAAACACCCCAATCATCAGCATATGCAGTTCAAAATGGTTTGGTATGGGACTGACCACAGGCGCATACTGCCATAATTATTATTTCAATTATTCTGGCTCATTCCTTTGCACGTATTGGAAGTATCTTTCAGTCTCTTCCTTCTGGTCCTTTCATTCTAAAGTCTGGACTTTGTTTTCACATTTACTTTCTTCCCTTTCCTCACTTCTATTCTTTGGTGAAGGAAAGTCCACAGTAATTATGTTGTTAGATTTAAGTGCAGCATTTGACACCATTGACCATTCAATTTTATTACACAGGCTGGAAAATTACATTGGACTCACAGTCCCTTGCCTGGTTTAGTTCTTATTTATCAAATCTATTCCAGTACATACAGAAATGTTCTGACAGTACTCCATAATTATATTCAGAAGTCCTTAATTTTAATCACTGGGGTGGGGAAACATGTCAACCGCAGCAACATTCTGTCACATTTTTTCTCAATTGGAATCACCATTTAGTTTTACTGAATCAGCATGGCATTTAGGCATTATCTTTGACACTAACATGCCATTCAAAACACAAATTAGAAAACTAATAATGTTTTTTTTTTCCATTTTAAAAACATTGGAAAATTGAGCCATTTTCAAAATATCTAGGATACTGAGAAAATAGTTCCTGCATTTATTTCTAATAGGATGAAATATATTATATTATTCACTGGCTGCTCAAATTGTTCTTTATACAGCCTTCAGTTAATTCAAAATACTGCTGCAAGAATTATTACACAAACCAGGAAGTATGAAAATGTAACTCCAGTACTCAAGTCTCGACACTGGTTCCCAGTTAAGCTTAGGGCTGATTTCAAAATCCTTCTTTTAAAAAAGCCTTACATGACCAATGCCCTACTTACTTATATTTACTCAACATTACTTGCAAACCACATTATGCATTAACACCTCAAGATGAATGTCTACCTATGACTGCATGGATTAATAACATAACATTAGTAAGTCAAGCTTATATTTACAGGACAGGCACCAAAGCTGTGGAATGATCTACCCGCTAACATAAGAGATGCCCCTTTAGTCTCAGCTTTTAAATCCAGCCTGAAGACTCACTACTTAAGTCTAACATACCCTGACTAGAGTTGTTGATTGGCTGTGCATACCACATCTCTGTTTGTTAATAATTTGTATAAAAAATATCAGAAATAGAATATTTATAAACAATTACTAACCTTCCACCTTGATGTGTCACATGTTGCTACTGCTCTACTGCCTATGAAAATGTCATCTCAATAAAGGAGCATTTGAATCATCTCATGGAAAGATTCAGTCATCAGACTGGATGCGTAGCACAGACTCCACTATAGAAAGCCCAGGACAGAATGGGCGGCTAGTTGGCCGAGGTCTACAGGGCCAACTTTGTCTCTTACAATTCTCATCTCCTCAGCTGTTGACTGGTCATAATCCATCAATAAGAACAATACTGTTGGTTTCCATTTACCTTAATCGGCTACTACTTTCTTTTCTGTGTGTTTTAACAAATGTGTATATTAATATGTACTAATTTTACATTTCGTAATTAGTATAATCTATGCATGTATTTTAACTGAGAATTTGTTTACAGTGCTCAGCACCTGCAGTCTGTGAAAAGAATTATACAAAAATAAATTGTACTTAATGCCATAGATAGACAGATATTTGTCCTCAGGGGGGAAATTTGGATTTTTACAGAAGTGCTCTAAATAAATACGGTATACAATCTTCTACTTATGCACCATTACTGAGGAGGTAGTCCTGACTTCTCACAAGTTTGCTAATTGCCTTTGTGTATTGTTGGCTGCAATATTTCTTATATTAGAGTAGTTTAAGTATGATACTGACATATGCTGTATTCTCTCTAAAAGTAAGAGGTAACTGTCAGCTGCAGTAATATTCGTCTCTTTTAGGTATTATCTTTGTTTTCTGTAGATTAATACTTAAGACCGTGTTTTCTGTTTCAGTTTTACATTTTCCCCCCAATTACAACATTAAACAAGTTAAGTCAATTTCTCAGGTGTGGTAAAAGGTGAATAAGATTAAGCTGCCTGTCAAGTTGTACAATGGGTATAATAAGGACAGAAGAGCAAGTCTTTTTAAAACCAAAGACGTCTGGAGGTTTTTGTACCCCAGAGAAATGGGTCATCCAATTCCAAAATTAAGAAAATGCAACTGAGATGGTGCCAAGTTGAGTTTCCCAGTGACTGGGGAGGTAGACATGCTGATTTTCTGTTGTAGCCTTTTACGACTGGTCTGAAGGTTGAGCTGTTGCCCTTTTTCAAGGATGGCCAGACGCTGCCCATACACACCTTCACATCTCCTGCAAAGGATTTTCTTGAATCTATTGCTCCCTCTAAATTAGTTAGTTATAATCTGGTTACTTCTGCTTTTAATTTGTTCAACCAAATACACATTTGATCACATAAATATGTCGATCTCTTCCTTAAGATTCTTTCAGATATGAAATTTGTTTTTCTTTCTCATTGATTTATAGACTTCTGTATCTTTAGTGAAAGTTAACTGTAGCATGACAGAAAAGTTAATGAGATAGCTTACAGAATGAACAAGGCAGTGTAACTTATTCAATCTTTTTTTTTTATTTTTTTGCTGCTCAACGCTTAACAACTCAACGTTAAATTTTGTCTTTATTAAAAAACTGGTAAATTTACAATATAATATATAAACCGAAATGGTATAATCACAAATCACAAAACTACTCTTTGCAGATAACTGTTGTGTAAACTAGCCTGAATTACAGTAAAAATCAATACTGTAATCAAAGTTGTATTAAAACAGGGATAGTCAAATGGTCAATTGATTACAGTGCTTCTTAAAGTGCTAACTTTAATTTCACAGAGAAAATGATGATGAGCTTGACACTAGAAGAAACACCTTAAAACATTAGGCTCAGTCATTAATGGATATTAAATTAAGAGGCATTCATAATATATATCCTAAGTCTAAAACTTTGTCTAAGTTACACAAACTTCACAGTTTATTTCGAAACAAAATGGTTATTTGGCTAAACAGGACAAATATAACAAGATGTTTACTTCAAGAATTTTATTTAAAAGAAATGTAAGTGAAATATATTTCATGTACAGAACTATACAATATTTGAAAGTATTACTGAAATACAGTATATTTGAAAATACAACAAACTATTCATCTACCTCTCCTATATATACACAACATACATACACACAGGCTGAAACAACTTATCAATTTCATCAATAATAATCAATGATGAATATAAATGCCAAAAATTATTATTAATTAGTTGCCTTGTTATGTATTATTATGTGACCGATTGTAATGCTTATTACATTTTTAGATATGAAAAAGATTGATGAAAAATATGCCAGATTATTGATTAAATGTTTGGGGTCATTTCAGCTTTACATCTGGTAATGAACATGTGTTCTGCAAAATCTGTAAAAATGAGCACACTTGTATGGGAACAACAGAAAACAAATCAAATCAGTGCAATGGTGATCCCAGTCAAACTTGGACATGGTCTAGCAGCACTTTTAGTGTTGCATCTTTCTGTTTCAAAATGTTTATCTGACATCACTAATAAGTAAAACATTTTTTGTGGAGTACTTCTTTTGATGCTAACAAGCGACAGTATTTGATACCATACCATAAAGAAACAGGAGGCTTCAAATGTGTGACATTCACCTTGCAATCTTTATTGCCATCTAGTAGGTAAAATCAAACATTAAGCTCTGGGAACCTTTTGTTGACTCCTTAAAATGGTTTCAGCCTTCCTCCCTTTGATGTCAGCAACAGCCTTGAAAGTTTTAAGCTAGACATTAAAGGTAGTAACAAGATTGGTTGCTTAGGTATTTTCTGGCAAATGCAATTTTCAAGTAACTAAATAAAAGAGGACCTGATGTTTCTATTTGTCTCTATCACGGCTTGGCAACACCCATCTGGAAGTCTGACTTGGTGTAGTCTTCATTCTTTGCACATCCTTTAAAAGGACCTCTTAACATACTGCAGTCATCCTTTGACAGACATAAGAACTACATCATTCTACGGCCATTGTACTGCCTCAATTACTGCCAACAGTTTGCTCACAATCACAATAACTGCACAGCCAATCGTAATTAAGGTTCCTCTGTCTTGGGGCCCTGTCCTGTCCGGGGAAGACAAGATTGTCATTTTATGAGTGCTGACATTTTACCTAAAAAACACAGTGGGCTGCTTTTACTGTAAGTTTTGCTCCTATGATGAATAAATTGTGAACTGAAGTTGAACTCTGAACTCTTTTTTGTTTTTACCTTAAATATGTAACTTGCTCACTGACATCCCTATACAGAGTCACACACGTTCGCATGGGAGATGGTTTATGGGCTCAAATAGTGTTGCTTCTCAGTTGGACCAAGGGTTGGTGCGGTCATCTGCTCCTTTCTTCTTTTGTCAATCTGCAGACCAGCTGAAGACTGTGCCTCTCAATGACGTCACCACTGGACCATCCACTGATGACATCAAATCTGTTATCCAGAACCCATCTTCTATTGACATCATATCCTGTGTTCCAGCCTCCCTAATCCCACCTCTTTCTGTTTCAGCAATATTTATAGACCAGACTCACCCTGTTAGTTCAGTTATGTTTTGGACTCCTGTCTGTAAAGAAATGCTTTCTTTTTGCTTGCCAATTTTTTCAAGTGTAAGGGGTGGCCATTCCCAAACTTTTTTCTGTCTACTGCCTTATCATTTTAAAATAATTCATGGTGTATTTTATACACAATTTCTTTTAATTTTGTCTGAGTGTGTAACACATCTAATATTTGGTTAGAAAGACCACTCAGCCTGTCACTCAAACACCAGATGGTGGTATCCATTCCCAAGGTTATTGGCCACAGTACAGATAACCACCCTTGACAAGATGAAATGTTTTGCACTTACTTTTATGATCAATGCTTCTGGCACAAGCTGTTCATCACCCATGTGTTGATTTAGGTATAAAGAAAGAACCGCAAAGGTGACAGAGAGAACCATACATACCTAGATAGCAAAGATGGCGTCTATGTATCAGCCTGACTTCTGAATCAAGATAAGGGTTCTGAAAGACAAGTGGTCTCTCTTTTTCTCTCATTTTACTGTTGTTTCCTTTGGTATTATTTTTCAATTTCCATATCCTTATGGCACCTTTTATTGGTTAACTAAAAAGGTTAAAATATGCAAACTTTCGAGGCAACTCAGGTCCCTTTTTCAGGCAAGATGTAATGATCATCAGATCTCTCAGAAGGGGCCTGAATTGCCTCGAAAGCTTGCATATTGTAATCTTTTTAGTTAGCCGATAAAAGGTGTCATTTTGCTTGACTTTTCACTACATTCATAATGGATAACACCGTACAGCACCCTAGTACTACATATCCTTATGGAAAAGATTTTAACTTTGAAACAATGGCATATTTATAGCTTTATATCTAGATTTTGCTAATATTCATTACCATTTATTTAATTTAAATTATTTGCTGCTGCAATTCTTTTTCACTGCTATTATCTGCTTTTAATAAACAGTGCTCTGCTTTACATTTCTATACATCTTGTGTGCCTGAGGTAAATACTGGGCATAAGGTGTGGGTAGATTGACACTTCTTTGTCACAGGATTAGTAGTTGAGGAGGAGCTCCTTCAACAGTGGGCAGCACAGTAAAGAGTAACGCACCATCGATATGCATTAACCAAGCATTAGCCTCCAGTGTCTTTGGTACTCCTGAGAACTCTTGCCTGGCCAGGTCAAGCCAAATCTAGGGAGCTCCTAGGTACTGAGGGTACTGAGAAATGATAGGTTGTGTCACTGATATTCAGTGCTGAAGTGCGAGTATGACTGGATTGTGTGTGGGCGGCGGTGTTAAGCTTAGTGTATGATAGAGCAGTCCCATTATTATACAGACTCCATCCATATTTCAAACTAGCAAGAGTTTACACCATGCAAAGGCACCTTTCTGTAGAGCTAGGTAATGTGCTACGCGTGAGACAAGCCACAATGACAGAAAATCCCTTCACGCAAGTGTAGGAAGAAAAGGTCTGCTAGAGGCTGGTAGACCATGGCATGTGTGGTGTCCATAAAGCGAAACAAGTACAAAAGGAGGGGAGTGTGGTGCTTGGGGAGGACACTTCAGAGATTCCTCCGGGATTTAAAAAACAAAAAAGGAACCCAATAATTGCTGGACATGCCTAACCCCGTGAGACAGGTGCCTTAGAGAAGTGTAAGGAGGCTAACATGGGCCCTCAAGACCAACAGAGAGAAATGAATTGAGGAGGAGGAGGCCTAAAGGAATGATGCTGTCTAAGAGATCTTGTCAATCAAGAGCAGCTGGAAGCCTGGGGTACAGGGAGGTTAGAAGGGAGATCGTGTCCTTGCCATTACCCCTAACCTCAGAAGTAATTTCATGAATTTATGGCAAAATGACTCACGGCCTGTGTTTAAAGCCCTCACTGGCTTATTAATAAACAAACCCTTATTTTATGTATCCTAATTCTGGATATGGACAGCTGCCAGGAGGATGTTCTCTGTAGCAAATTATACACACATTATAAAGCATAATGATGAACATCTACATTAAAAGAAAATAAAAATATCACAAAAGGTTAAAGTAAAAATGAACACAAAAAATGGCCTTTACTATACCTCCTTCTTAAATGTTTGTATATTTAATAATTCTGCACCCACTGGTGTGAGCAATGAAATATAATCTTTGAAGCCTGAGTCTCCAGTTTAATTTAGAGCACAATTAAAAAGAATGACTAGATAAATGTCTCATTTATGTCTAGTAGCCCCTTGATTGTTTGAAAGGGGGTAAATCACTGTTTTTAATCTCCACTAACACAATTTACTAGTCTTGAGCTGTCAATATTATAATATTTATACTTTCCCTAGGTAGCAGGTAAGTTCCCGTTAGCATATGATTTTATTACTCAAGTTTTATTTGGTTACTGTACTTCAAAGCATCTTCTGTTCATAACTTAAGACACTTTAATTTAAACATCCATGGTAAGATATTTTCTGTTTACCTTTGCTTCAGCCTTACTTGCATCAAAATATCTATCAAGGTAAGCATGATGTGTGTTTGCCCGTTTATTGTTGACACACACAGTCTGTGTAAATGGAAATTCTGAAATTTACACAGGGCACTGCTGACAGAAACAGTTTATGCAAATTTAATTCTGAAATTTAAAAAAGGCCATTCTGGTCATATCACACTTGTAATCATTAAAAATATCCCAATTTGAGCAGAGCTTTATTGTTACACTTTAACAACTATGAAGGCATGTGCAAGACTATGTAATAAAATAATTAGCAGGTTAGAAAAATGACTGATGATTAAAAATGATTGACGACTAAAACAAATAAGCAGTTGGATAGGAAAGCAGATGCCTAAAATTCCAAAAAAAGAAATTCGAGCCTCTGCTAAATTGGGGTCATTTCTTAAAGACATCCAATCATGATCTTATATTTCACTGTCTAACCAAACACCTCAGACTGCATCTTTCCTTAAGACTCCTAATTATATTCTGACTGATTCAAAATAGGCTTGCTTTACATGAAAACAATGGCACTTTCTCACTTCTGTTAAACAGGTCACACTGTTAATTGTTTCTCTTCTGCTTCACTCTCAAGGTTATTTGTTGATATCTGACAATCCATAAATACCAAACAGCATTAGCTTATTCTTTTTTAATTAAATGTTGAAAATGATTTTTTTTTTATTTACATTTTATTGTACAATGGATTTTTTAAAAATGTAATTAATGTTTTGATAAGGTGGAAATGAAGAAACAGGGAAATTACATTTTTTATTTATCTGGAGTATACTGGCTGTTGAGATGAGGTAATATTTTTCCACCCCTATTTGCTTTCTTTTTACAAATTATGTGAAACTAGCTGATTTACCTGTCTGAGACAGATTGAAATCTAAGTAATTGAAACAGACCTCAGTGCTAACGTTTGCAGTTCAGCATGCAATGCATATGTCTCTGTTATATGCCATCTTGTATGGGATTTGTAAAAGCAAAATTATTGTTTGTGATTTGGCATCTGTTGGAAAGACAAATGCAATGCATTTTACTAATACAAACGTTTGTGATGTACTTTGTACCATCTTTTGGAGTGACAGAGACATAGCAACCACACCACCACAAAGGTAGGCAAGAGATTCATAATTTACTTTAGAAATAAAACTCAAAAGACACTATAATGCTTTTTGTGATCAATTTTTTTAATCTATTTAATATCATTTATAATAAAACATCATCATTCACAGTATTAAAATAAAGGGAAGACACCAATAATACCCAACTATTTGCACATATTTGTAGCAAGATAATGAAGTTACTATGAAGAAAAAATGTTGTAGCCATTTCCCTCAAAACCCTTAGAATCTCAGAGAAAATAGTAAAGAGGGGGGGATTTAGCTGGTCATGAAAGTCTGAGTCAGTATTTAGTAGATGCACCTTTGGCAGCCATCAGTCTGTGTGCACAGGTCTCTATCAGTTTTGCACATCTGCACTCTGCCATTTCTCTCCCTTATTTTTTGCAAAACCTTTCAAGCTCTGTCAGGTTATGTGAGGATCTTCATTAACTGGCTTTCTCAAGTCCACACACAAATTCTCAATTTGACAGACATCTGGACTGTCGTTCTGCTACTCCAGGAGTTTAATGTTGTTTTTAAGTCTGTGCACCTTTTTTTTGGGTTGTTGTCTTGCTGGAAAACAAATCTTAATTAACAGTGTAGATTTCTTGCAGACTGAATCAGGTTTCCCTACAGGATTTCCCTATATTCTACTGCACACACTGTATCTTCTACCCTCACAAGCCTTCCAGGTCATACTGCTGCGAAGCATCCTAACAGCACGATGTTGCTACCACCATACTTCACAGTGGGAGATGGTGTGCTTTTGATAATGTGCAGTGTTTGGCTTACTCCGAACATGGTGTTTGGTCTGATGCTCAGAAAGTTCACTTTTGGTCTCATCAGACAACACAGCCTTCTTCCAGCTGAACTGAGTCTCTCATGTACCTTCTGGCAAACTCTAGCAATGATAACTTTTTTTTTTTTTTTTTTTAGTAGTGACTTTCTCTTTGCCACTCTCCTATTAAGCTGCAACTGACAGAGCACCCAGACAACAGTTGTCTCTTTAATCACAGCCACTGTAGCTTGAAACTCTGCATTGTGTAGGTTACATCATGACACTCTACTCGCCACAAGTTGGGCCTTCCAGGTGAGGTACACTTATACAACAATTAACTGAGGCCCCTTAAGTACACAAATGTGACTTCTAAAACCAGTTGGCTGCACTAGTTAATATTTTTGCAATCATTATTTTGTGTTTTAGACCACTTTGCAGAGATCAGTGTTCACTTTGACATTAAAGAATCTTTTTCTTTTGAAATGAATTCCACTGTGATTCAGTATTGTATAACCATAATGGGGGGTGGGTACTTTTTAATTGAATTGTATAAGAGAGTGATAATCTGTCCATTCTCCTTCACTAAATGAGCCTCTGCTGTGCATGAATACCTCAGTGGTGAATTGATAAGAATACCTTCAGTGTGTTTGTCATTTCCACCCAGAAGTCCAGACAGTCAGGTGAGGCTTCCTTATAAGAGTGGCAGATTGTTTGAGAACCACTAGAATATTTTAACAATGTTGAGTGCCAACATATAGTACACTAAGTTGTATGTTCAATTGTGCTTTTGTTTTTCTGTTGTCATTATTTATTTATAATACTTTACCTTTTTTATAGTATAGTCCTGCAAATGAAGCTATTTGTCTTAAATTACAAAACATTTAGTTATCGATAATTTGAGTTGTAAGCATTGTGTTAAAATATTTCTACTTTTAATATCTTTTATGACACTTAGCAAACACGCAAAGTGATATACTTTTAATAAAGATGCAACTATACTTTATTTATAGAAGGATTCATACACTAAAAACTATTAACAAAAAACTACATTGAAACATTACATATTTTATGGAAAAGCTAAAAAGATTTCAGAAGATAATCAACTATCAACCTTTCCATAGTCCAGCAGATGACACAATATTTGCAATATACATTTTGTGATCAACTAGTCTTTTAGTGGTCTAGTAAAAGCTCAGCAACACATTTTTACAACAGAATACAAATAATACAATAGTATTTGATTTGAACACCATAATGTTAAATTTAAAACAAATAATTGTCTCAGACTGAAAACAAACCAGGTAGTGAATTGCCTACATTGCAAGTGCCACGAAGGAAGGACAGACATCCTGGCCAGAATGGAAGATGATTTCTTGCCTGGCCAGGATGCCATAATGGAAGAATGGCAGGAGTGAAGACTTAACTTGGCCAGAATGCCTTACTACAATATTCATCCAAGATTGGACTGAAGCATAATGAATAGACTAGGCGAACATGGATGCCAGGAGCAGTTCATTCCCCCCACATGGCAGGTTGTAGTGTTCATCTGTGCTGAACCCAGTTAGGAAACCTGTAGGGGGCATGAGAATTGGAGTCAGAAAGTGCAGCCCTGTTGGGGTGCATGGGTGCCACCACAGAGTATAATCAGGAGAGCACTGCCCTGGTTTCCACACAACCAGGAGGTGCTTTGGATGACCTATGCTGTGACACCAGAATAACACCCGGGTCCAGTTTAAAAGAAGCCTGCAGCCTCATCTCCAGGAGTCAGAGTTGGGAGTCAGTGGGCAACACTCACCAAAAAGGCTTCAGAAAAGAAAAGAATCTTACGATCTTATGAAGTTGCTCCGTTTGCACATGTCTGTTATGTATGGACTCTTTGGCGTATTTGTTAAAAATCTAAAATAATTTAGTATAAATAAGTACGTACATCGGTTTTGGTTAGCGCAGGGAAGCCACCTACCAAATTTCGTGAAGATGGGGTCAGCCTTCTACCTACACGGGAAGTTGGAAAATTAGTGACGTTGGAAAATTCAATATGGCGGCCGACAGTGGCATCATACCATTGAAATAAGTACGTACATCGGTTTTGGTTAGCGCAGGGAAGCTGCCTACCAAATTTCGTGAAGATGGGGCCATAAATAAGAAAGTTCAACATGGCAGACGTTGTTGACCGTTATCGACCGTTACGTGTAGAATTTCGAAATGAAGCCTGCTTAACTTTTGTAAGTAAGCTGTAAGGAATAAGCCTGCCAAAATTTCAGCCTTCTACCTACACGGGAAGTTGGAGAATTAGTGATGAGTGAGTGAGTGAGGGCTTTGCCTTTTATTAGTATAGATCTCATTTAGTGTTTGGTAGACTTTTACTTTATCTCATTTACTGTTGTTCCCGACGTTGTTGCCGTTTTTCCCGTTTCTATTTTTTATGTAGCTTGTTCACGAATTAGAAAATGTATATATTTTGACTCCAGGAGGACAAACCAAAAATGTTGTATATAAAGAAGCTCTATAAGTCGCATGCACATACATAATTATTCCAACACCAGCGACTGCAGCGAAGCGCACAAGGTCTGCTAGTCTGAATGTAAAGAGAACTGCTGTGATTTAACCTGTGCCAATGCTCCTTATACATGGCAATGGTGTTAATATTTGTTGATGAGCCATATCAATACCAAAATAAGAAGCGAACAATATGCTTTGTGCCCCTTTGCAATTAACCCTGGATTTTAATTATCTAGGAACATTTCCATTATAATTAGCGCCAATAACCAGGGTTGTATCTGTAACTATAATTGCAACAATTTAAAGTAGCTGGAGTACATTAACAGAGTTTTAAAACATCTACAGAGAGGATGCAGAATACATTAGACATTAATCAATAAAGTGTTTATTAAATTTTAGAGGTAAATTTAAAACATTGTTCAAGAATCTGGCTGTGAACAAGATGATAAAAAAAATCTCACGGATAAGCAAACAGAGGCCAAAACAAAAGGTTAAAAGACTATTTATTATTATTATAATCATTATTAATTAATTTTTTTAGCTAGGACTGTAATAAAAAATTTAATCAGACAAAAATATGAAGAAAGAAAATGCTAGAAGCTCAATTAGTGTATATTTAGGCTAAATATATGAATCTAAAGAAATATCATCATCCATAATACCAGGAAATGTAAATACAAGTATTTATTATACAGCAGGATGCCGACCACATGGCACAAACAATGAAGCTTTTCCATTAAAGGAGGACACAATTAAAAGTTGCTTATACTCATGAAGTCCCTTATTTAATGAATTAAGTGTTCAATAAATAGGATTGCTTTTTCCAGATTTGCACTGTATTTTATGTTCTATGGTTCTGCACCAGCAATTACTAAGAATCAATCTAAATCTGATTTTCTTTTTTCTTTCTCCATTGCTTCCTTCCTTTATATTATGAACTGCTGTTAACTTATATCTTTCATCATACAGTGCCCTTCATTTTTCTCTTTTATATAGTTCCTCTCATTTCTATTAGTAAATTGTTTAAATGGCTTACTTCTTTCTAACGTTATAATATATTTTCTTTCATATCTGTCTATCATGTCTGAAATGTGGGTTTCTTTTAAAAGGTGTCATACTGCAGGAGAGTGCATACATAATGAGCAAAGGTTTAAGTGCCTTATACCAAGTAAACACACTGTCCAAACATTAATACACAAGCACAGAAAAACAGGGTTTTGTAACAGATAAGTAATAAGACAGCCAGCAGTCCATCCAGACCATTACTGGAGTAAATAGTCCACAGAAGTCGAAGAAGCCCCCACAAGAGCAGCAGGGTACATCAGTGATATTTTTTCAAATGTAATTCCATTTGCATTGTCTTTACATGCAACTTATCTCCAGCATGCTTTATTCTTTGGTAATCAGCTGGTACTATTAATGCTCTACTATGGGCTGAAGCCAAAATCTTAATTTATTGTATATTCCAACTTATTAGAACATTTATTGAGAATGCTATTGTGTAAGATATATCTAGTTTAAATAGAGGAATTGCACCCAACCATGGACAACCATTCTAGAAACCCACAGCCATCTGGCCTTGTACTTATGACCATCATAACACAGAGCAGCCACTTTTCTTAATACATACACAGTGTGAAAGGCTGCTGCAGCTTCATTCTGATACTTTACATCTGAATGCTGACTCCCTTTACAGTGCATCCTCATTAAAACTTCTTTCAATCCCCCTCTGCGCAATCTGCTCATTGTAATAACAGGCCTGTCTATTGAACAATAAATAGCAACAGTGCGGTCTAAAAGCCTAACAAGGCCAATAACTTCACTTTCCTGTTTAACAGGGCACAGGAAAGAACACCAAAACATGAAAATGGGAACAAGATGTAGCTGGTTGGGCTCTGTTCCCAACCTGAATATTGCTGTTATCACGATATCAGCTTTGGTGTTCATAGCTTTTATCATCACTAAGGTGATGCTCCAAGTAGGCAAGCTTCATTAAGGGCTCTGATTTATTTGTGCCCTATAAAAGTCGGTGCCGTCTTTTCTGATTTCCCCCAATTTACAGAATGCGATTCCTTTCCAAGTCAGAAGACTGCTGCCATTCAAGTATCTAGTTACGGCAAGTCTATGAAGATCTGTCTGCTACAGTGTTTTCTCATAAACTCAGTAACAAGCACTGAGCAATTTACAACACCCAAACATGATTTTAGAAAATACTTTCAGGGATTCTCCTTTAGGAGTCCACAGAATTAATTAAGTGGCCCCAGATCCCCTCCATTCCCACATATGCCACACAAACAATATTTCCAGTCGGGGAGTCACTTTTATTTATTATGAGATCCAATAACACACTTACAACTGCTGTGCTAAAGCAATCACAAAAGGTGGTTACTTTATTTAGTACTCCTGCTGTGTTAAAGATTAATCTTTCCTAGTTATACTTGGAAGCACATGCTTAGATACTTAGATAGCAAATGAGTGCTGCAACCAAACACATATAAACTGTATCTTTGTGTGTGGTAAAAAATGGGTGAAGGAGTGCATTGATACTGATGATTGTGATGATGAACCTTGTAATGCATGCGTTGACATGTTTCACTATTGAACATCTTGTTGTCTCTTCAAGTAAGCCAAAGATAAGATGCCTGGTCATTTTTGGGGATGCAGTGGAGTGCCAGAATATTATTGGGTGCACAAAAATACCAGGAGATGATAAATGAAAACAGAGATGCGGTCTGGGAAAAGAAAAGGTCAAAACAATGAGATAAAATAGAACCAGCCAACTGAGAAACAAAAGGACGTTACTTAGAAGTCAAAATCAGTGTGAGGTTGAAACCTAGACACACAATCCCACTACTAGGAGCTACTTGAGGAAAGCGTGCACAAACACTTCTTTCGGCTGATCCCTATAAGAGTTGCCACAGTGGATCATCTTTTTCAATAGTTTTCTGTCCTCTGCATCTTACTCTGTTACACCCACCACCTGCGCACTAAGAGATTTTTAACAAGCTCTTTAATCCACCAAGAGATAATGCAAAGTGTGATCAATGCCAAATTGATATTGTGACTTTCGTGAGATCATCAGCGTGATGCTCAAGGTCACCTGAATAATGAAAAATAAGATGATAAAATTTTAACTCTGTAAACTTAATTCCAAGCAGTAAAATAAAATGTCAGGATAAGAATTGTCCCATATCAAGATCCAAAATACATAAAAAGAGACACATAAAAATGTCTAATACTACACTCAGGCCCTATGTGTTTAAAATGATTGAGGATGTTCTTTAATTATTATGTACTAGCCAAATACCCGCGCTTCGCAGCGGAGAAGTAGTGTGTTAAAGAAGTTATGGAAAAGAAAAGGAAACATTTTAAAAATAACATAAAATGATTGTTAATGTAATTGTTTTGTCACTGTTATGAGTGTTGCTGTCATATATATATATATATATATATATATATATATATATATAGACACAGACACACATACACACACAAACACACACATACACACACATATATATATATATATATATTCACATATACATATATATGCATATATATACATATACAGGTACAGGTATAGCAAAATAACCGCGCTTCGCAGCGGAGAAGTAGTGTGTTAAAGAAGTAATGAAAAAGAAAAGGAAACATTTTAATAATAACGTAACATGATTGACAGTGTAATTGTTTTGTCATTGTCATGAGTGTTGCTGGCATATATACTGTATATATATACATATACATAAATATATACACATACAGACACACATTTACATACACTTCTATCTATCTATATCTATATCTATATATATCTATATCTATATCTATATATATATATATATATATATCTACAGTGGCATGAAAAACTATTTGCCCCCTTCCTGATTTCTTATTCTTTTGCGTGTTTGTCACACAAAATGTTTCTGATCATCAAACACATTTAACCATTAGTCAAATATAACATAAGTAAACACAAAATGCAGTTTTTAAATGATGGTTTTTATTATTTTGGGAGAAAAAAATCCAAACCTACATGGCCCTGTGTGAAAAAGTAATTGCCCCTTGTTAAAAAATAACCTAACTGTGGTGTATCACACCTGAGTTCAATTTCCGTAGCTACCCCCAGGCCTGATTACTGCCACACCTGTTTCAATCAAGAAATCACTTAAATAGGAGCTGCCTGACACAGAGAAGTAGACCAAAAGTACCTCAAAAGCTAGACATCATGCCAAGATCCAAAGAAATTCAGGAACAAATGAGAACAGAAGTAATTGAGATCTATCAGTCTGGTAAAGGTTATAAAGCCATTTCTAAAGCTTTGGGACAGCGAACCACAGTGAGAACCATTATCCACCAATGGCAAAAACATGGAACAGTGGTGAACCTTCCCAGGAGTGGCCGGCCGACCAAAATTACCCCAAGAGCGCAGAGACGACTCATCCGAGAGATCACAAAGACCCCAGGACAACGTCTAAAGAACTGCAGGCCTCACTTGCCTCAATTAAGGTCAGTGTTCACGACTCCACCATAAGAAAGAGACTGGGCAAAAGCGGCCTGCATGGCAGATTTCCAAGAGCGCAAACCACTGTTAAGCAAAAAGAACATTAGGGCTTGTCTCAATTTTGCTAAGAAACATCTCAATGATTGCCAAGACTTTTGGGAAAATACCTTGTGGACTGATGAGGCAAAAGTTGAACTTTTTGGAAGGCAAATGTCCCGTTACATCTGGCGTAAAAGGAACACAGCATTTCAGAAAAAGAACATCATACCAACAGTAAAATATGGTGGTGGTAGTGTGATGGTCTGGGGTTGTTTTGCTGCTTCAGGACCTGGAAGGCTTGCTGTGATAGATGGAACCATGAATTCTACTGTCTACCAAAAAATCCTGAAGGAGAATGTCCGGTCATCTGTTCATCAACTCAAGCTGAAGCAATCTTGGGTGCTGCAACAGGACAATGACCCAAAACACACCAGCAAATCCACCTCTGAATGGCTGAAGAAAAACAAAATGAAGACTTTGGAATGGCCTAGTCAAAGTCCTGACCTGAATCCAATTGAGATGCTATGGCATGACCTTAAAAAGGCGGTTCATGCTAGAAAACCCTCAAATAAAGCTGAATTACAACAATTCTGCAAAGATGAGTGGGCCAAAATTCCTCCAGAGCTGTAAAAGACTCATTGCAAATTATTGCAAACGCTTGATTGCAGTTATTGCTGCTAAGGGTGGCCCAACCAGTTATTAGGTTCAGGGGCAATTACTTTTCACACAGGGCCATGTAGGTTTGGATTTTTTTTCTCCCTAAATAATAAAAACCATCATTTAAAAACTGCATTTTGTGTTTACTTGTGTTATATTTGACTGTGTTTGATGATCAGAAACATTTTGTGTGACAAACATGCAAAAGAATAAGAAATCAGGAAGGGGGCAAATAGTTTTTCATACCACTGTATATATATCTATATATATATTTATCTCCTTTGGGGTGCGAGCAGTTGTTGCTGGTGGTGCCAGAATCCATTGAGGAAGAAAAATTAAAAACATTATTTGTACAAAATCTTAATTTATCTATCCATTCCTAAATAATTAAATGGGCAGGCTATTTCGTATCAGTGCAATACGCTGCTTGTTAAAGCGGATGACTCCTAATCTTACGTGCACTTAGTGCTGCGTGGGTATTATGAACTATCGTATTTGTTCAAGTTCTATTTAAATTTTAAATATAAGTAATTTTTATTTGGTCGACAGAAATATGTTTAGTAGGAATGAAAGTTAAATTTAATCATCATTGCATAAATTTTTCTTCACCATAGAAATTTAAAGACTAAATCCAACTGCCTGATGGGCTCATCAGGCAGTACACACTCACTGCACCCACTCTCGCAAATCGAACCTCAGACGTCAGCGCTAAAGGCGAAGCCTCTCATGTTGCGCTAGGGTGTGTGGTTCGTTTATTTGACAGTATGTAGATCGGGTGTATATATATATATATATATATATATATAAATATATTACTTTTGAGAATGCAACGCATAGTTTTGTCCAGGAGGAAAGCAATGTTGCCTCAAAACAATGGCAACCTTTTGTAGGGTGTGTCCCTGAGACTTATTAATTGTCATCGCAAAGCACAGCCTCACTGGAAATTTGAGGCATTTCAATTGAAATGGGAGATCAGAGGTTATAACGGTGATGCCAGGAATACATTCAGAGTGTGGCGCTCTGCTGTTTTTTTGTGTAGTTGCCTTCACACAGCCTCACCGCGGCTTTATAAACAAACGCCATAGAAAGCCATCACCTTGTCAATTGTGTAATGCGTTTTTTGAACAGGTTTGATGCATGGAAGTGATCACTTGTACTGCGTTTAGTAAGTTCATGTGAGCTGCTCTCTTGTGTGATGTTGCGATGTCCACGGCTTCATTTAATGTTAAGTAAGACCCGGCACTTAAAAGTTTCTGGCTGCACTCCGGTTGTAATATGACGAAGCTGCGCGAGGTCACTTTTGAGAATGCAAGTATAGTTGTCCAGGAGAAAAGCAATCTTGCCTGAAATCAATGGCATTGTTTTGTAGGGTCTGTCCCTGAGACTTATTACTTGTCATCGCGCAGCAGAGCCTTACTGGAAATTGGAAGCATCTGTATTGAAATGGGAGATTAGAGGGTATAAAGGG
This sequence comes from Polypterus senegalus, assembly GCF_016835505.1. NCBI lineage: Eukaryota > Metazoa > Chordata > Cladistia > Polypteriformes > Polypteridae > Polypterus > Polypterus senegalus. Next base: position 154,555,982 of record NC_053160.1, on the reverse strand, counting down.
GACGCGAGGAATACATTCAGTGTGGAGAAACTCTAGAGACAGCGTGTGTATTAACTTGTGGATTTTTTTGTGAGTATTTGGTGGCAGTGTGGCGGTTTGCTTGAAGACGGCGTTAGCCGTGGAGCTCAGCTCAGAGCAAAATGAGGTGAATGGGAGGGGAGATGATGACGTGACTCCCCCACCAGCCTTAACTGTCAATCCCCCACAAACACAGTCTCTCGGAATTTGCATAAGCACAGCCCTTCACCTGCAATTTTAACTTAGTTACAAAGTGATCAAAACTCTCGTTTATATCCTGCGTCCTTTGATTAAACTTGTATCCCGCATTACCCATGGGCATAACAAACACCAGCGGCAGCCTGTCTATGAACTTAATTTAAACTTTAAGTTTACACCTTGCTTTGTTTCAGAAGTAGCAGCACTCATGAATATGGTTGTAAATGTCAGTCGCTCGCTTCTTATTGTTTCGCTGCCTTCTCAATTATATAATGCAGGTTTTCTTCAGCGCTTTTTGGAGCTCTTCCTGGTTTTCTACGTACTGCGTTGATAGTCAGTTCATGTGATTATGTGGGAGGCGTGATGATGTCACACAAAACTCCGCCCCCCCACGGCCAGCCAGCTCAACTCCATTACAGTATATGGAGAAAAATAGCTTCCAGTTATGACCATTACACATAGAATTTCGAAATGAAACCTGCCCAACTTTTGTAACTAAGCTGTAAGGAATGAGTCTGCCAAATTTCAGTCTTCTACCTACACGGGAACTTGGAGAATTAGTGATGAGTCAGTGAGTGAGTCAGTCAATCAGTAAGTGAGGGCTTTGCCTTTTATTAGTATATATTGCTAATAAGCACACTTCAAAAAACAAATTTTCAAGTGTTGTTTTTTGCTAGCTAATCTTAATATAATTCATTATATACATTTATAAAAATAAGCTAATGCTTTACTGTTTGTCATCATAATCCACTTGGGAAGAGTCAATTTTTTTCATTATGGTGTATTTTATTAAGACAAAATAGCTCAGCTAAAAATATCCTGGTATTATGAACTAACAGTCCATATCCGTCCTTTGTTCTTCTGTAAGGTAAATGGACTCAAGGGCATCAGGAAACCATCATTTAAAATATACGTTCATCTTGCAGCTAATGATTCGTTCGATTATTAGTGAGGTGAAAATGCTGCTGCAAAATCCTCAAACAGCTTACTCATCGCATAACTTAATCTCTGTAAAAAGGAAGACACTGCCTGAATTAGTACACAATTAACAGATATCTTGAAGCTCTAAACGAAGTAGAAGAATGAGAATAGAGAGGAAAAAAAAAACCCTAACAGTCTCATGAAAGCAGACTAATGGCTTTTGCGGTCTTGATAACATTGTGTTTATTTTCTTTAGAAGTCTCTAGTGATACATCATTCCTGCATTCCCAGGTTTTCCTTTAAATTAGGTTCTCCTTCTATTCAGTGTCAAGAGGCTACAGTTGTCTCTATAATTTGGTATGAATTGCACTCACCCTAAAAAAGTATTAAATCAGGATATTCGGTCTGCATACTTTTAAATTAATCTGTGTGCATCTAAATGAATGAAGGAGCAAGTCTCTCGGCAAATGAGAAAAATAAGGCTATTTGTTGGTCAGTGATAAGACTTTATCTGACATAGAGCACTGCTAAAATCTAATTGCATGGAAAACCAAGTACCCTTTATGCTCCTGATTTTCATCTTGTTCTGTTTTATTAGGCATTCTTGAGTGGGAGTGCTGGGTCTGCAGTCATCCTTAATCAGCCATCACAGCTATTTGTTCCATGTTCTTTCAGTGTCTCTGCTGTGATATGTTATATAAGACTTCATTCTGCTCAATATGGCCACCTGAAAGTGTTCAATTGAGGTTCTTTATTTTAAGGGCTTCTTCAGAATGCCAGTAGACATTTTACTAATTTTATTATAGATGAATTAAAGGTTTAAATTTTAATGAAATAAAACATTTATAGTACACCCCCAAAATTTGTGGGGGTTACGTTCCTAGAGCACCCACAAATTGTGAAAAATCACGAATTTTGGATGTGGTTAAAAATACTCCTATTTTTATAGTTTAAACCTTAAATATGCCCCCAAAACACTTTAATTTAATTTCAAACTCAGCTTAATACATTACCTAAAAAAAAGAATGTAAAGGTAAACCTGCATACTGTACAGCAGGAATGTCAAACTCACTAACCATTGGTGGTCCGCTTCGTTTGCCATACGTGCGTCAGCTGGCCGCACTGTAACAAATACTATTATACTATTATACAAAGTTACTGTAGATTTCTTTCCAATACTGAAAACTTTAAAAAATGTAACACTTCAAGTTTAAAGAAAAGCAATTTATTTCCATACAATCTCTGTACAACAGCGTACAATTAGAGTCTTAGCCTCTTAGCTAGGTCCTTATATTATTATATTATATTCATTATATTATACTCATTGTTTATATAGGAGTCTTACAGTGTGAGATTTGTTTTGTTTGTCCCGACACTTGGCATCTCTTGCTAGTAACCAGTTCGTCAATATCAGGCTTGGAATTGCAGCTGCAACTTTTAATATGGATAAAAGGTGCTCGGCAGTAAGTCTTGAGCGATGTGGGGTTTTGGTAGCTTTCATTAACAAAAACAATTGCTCACAAAGGTAAGTGCTTCCAAACATAGACAGTACTCTCGGTGCCAACTTATGTATCTGCACATACGAGGGTGGCAGGTAAGCATACAAGCCTGGCACACCAATTTCGTTGTATTTTGCTATCAGAATAGAATGTAACTGCAGTTCAATCAATTCCATTTGGATATTCTCAGGCGCATCTCAAAATTGTAAGGGTATGGTGACGTAAACAGCACAAAGTCCTGTTCGTGTGAACTGAAATCGCAAAAACGCTCACTGAATTCATTGCTTAGTAATACAAATTGGAAAACAAATCCTCCAAAAATCAAATTTTACTTTACTAAGTTTACTTCAAAGTTAATATTGTAAAATAAGCCGATATGCAAAAAGCCCCCTGACCTACACTAATTATACAAACTCTAAATCACAAAAATCTGTTAATAAACAACTCACCAACTTCTCGCGTCCGCTTCAGATCTTCAGGTGTAGTCTGCACTAACTGTTCATTACAATACTAGCACAAAATTACATAAAACTAGAGCAAAAAAACGTGAAAATATGCGAGCTATTACTACGTGATGGTCAGCTCTGCCCAGTGACAAGTTTTAGCAGCCCAGCCAGTAGTGTAGCCCAGTGGTCCGCAACCTGTTTGACACCAAGGACCGCTTTACTAGAAGCAAATTTTTCCATTGACCGGTGGGTTGTTGGAGGTTGGAGTTTATGGGGTGATTATGGGTGGGTTTGTAGGGCAGTTTTATACACAATTTACATTACATTTCTATTATTATTAAGTTATAATTTAGTAATAGAAATTATACAGCTTACCATAATGCAGAATCAGTGAGAGCCCTGAGCTTGTTTTCCTGCAATCAGACGATCCCATCTGGGGAGGATGGAAGACAGCGACACGTGAAGTGTGTTGCTTATGTTCAGTCTACTCCGTAATTTTGGTCGTTTTGGTTGCTGTCACTGCAGAAAACGTGCATCACAAAGATAGGATGCTGGAAATGGAAACAGCTTCAATAGCTTCTTTTGCGTTATTTTAATCTTCTCCTGTCTACAAGTTATGCTGACAAGAATTTTTCTCAGCATTTCCTTGCGATAATACATTTTAGGGTACGAATGATGCCCAAATCCAATGGCTGAAGCACTGCCATGCAATTGTGTGGGTGGAATTCAACGTGAACATTATCTAAGTGCGGAAGCATGTTGTGGTCAGCACAGTTGTCAATCAGAAGCCAAATCACCCTTTTCTTCTTCTTCATATTGTGAAGTTTCTGAACTCTTTTGGGATCTGGGATCCCCCCACCCAACGGGAATGACACGCCGAAGTGCGTTCCGAAATGCTATTGCCGCGTGTGAGATTATTTGTTTGGGTCCCAAGAGAGCTTAAAAAATCATATATTCTTGAATGAGTGCCGCATTAAAAGGAATGTTTGTTGAACAAGTATCACTGCAACCACATAAAAACGGCTTTTTCGCCGTCTTCAAATTCAGCAGTTCGCATACGTTTGCAACCCGAGATTTTTCTTCTTTTTTGCATATAACAAGTATGCTGTTTCTATAGAAGGGTAATAATAAGTTAAATTCTAATGGATGTTTTTCAAATGTTGACGAGCAATAAGGAAAAGGTATCACTAAAACCACACAAAACAAAAACAGCAAAAAACATTTTTTTACAGTCTTTCTGTTTGGGGATCGTTGTGCAAATGTCTACAACTGAGCTGTGACCACAGAAATAACTGCTCTGTGGATGATTCATTCAAGCATTTCACGGTCACTTCGTTGTAATGAAAGTATCTGCTGCCGAATGTACTTAGTAGTAACAAGATTTCTGTGGACTTGTGTCATATGGGGAAACTGTCAGAAACATAAAAATACTTTGTTGTAATACTCTCACACCGCGGTCTCTCTCCTCTTTCTGCGCCGCTGCAAAGCCCCGCCCGCCTAGTGTTCTGAAAAGTGTCCTCAGTGAAGGGGGCAGCCTTTTTGCTGTAGCCCTTCACTGAGTGAGTCTCAGTTGCTGGCAGTTCTCTAGCACTTCAGTTGCAAATTCGCGGCTGCAACTATACTAGCAGATGACGTTTCCGGTATCGTAATGCCATGGGAAAATGTGCTTTTGTCAGAAGGCAGAAGTAAGAAAACTCAATAAGTAACGCCAAAGATGCAGAATGATTCAATCATAAATGATAGTAATCATTTTGTACAAGTTTTACGCGAACAAGGATCTGTCATGCAGGCCACACAGATGTCTGTTGCGGGCCGCATGCGGCCCGGGGGCCGTGTGTTTGACATGCCTGCTGTACAGTACTATACTGATATGTCACCTGCAGTGCTAGAATGTAAAATACTGTTGTTACCGCTATATGTACTGTAATTCATGCAAGTGTGTTTTCATTGCCAGAAGCCTTAGAAGGGGCAGGGAGTTTTCGGCGTTTCATACTTGGGGTTAATGCAACCCTGGATACCAAATAGTTTTTTGCTGCACTTTTAAGTATACGTCAGAATTCACAAAGAAAAAGTGAAATTTTAATGGAACACTTTTTTCAAGCAAAGAGCATCACAATTACTGCAACACTAATCATTTTACACACTGCTAATGAACTGTAAAAACTATTTAAAAAACTACTGGAACAATATGTACAAAGTGCAACTGACGGCATGGATATAAATCACCGAGCCAACTGCTCTTGAACTGGCTGCACGCAAACATACAGAGGTAAGCGCTGATGCTGATAGGCTAGTCTAGTGCAGCGGCTCAATCCCAGGGACAGTGAGGCTCCAGGATGTCACGCTTGGGTCACAGAATTGCACAGAAACACAGGAGATTGTAAAGACAGGAACTTTATTCAAACACTTCAAACAAACACGTCTATTTCAGAAGTAAAACAAGCTCAGTATGCAGTCAGTTCTTAATTAAAGAATAGACAAACATCATAGGGGAGCACAATGGGAGCGGGACCCCCAACAGGAGCAGAGGATGTCTAGGGAAGGAGAGAGAAATAAAGCATTCAGCCAAAAAGGACAGGTGCTGTTCATGTTTTTAAGTATGCTTAGCATCGTGTGAGAAGCATGTCACGCGACAGAGCAGCCGCAAGTAAGCCAAGCAAGTAAGGGAGCAATGTGAAAGTAGTCTATCAGCGTTTTTTGAGGTGTGTCCATGTCTTCTAGAGGTGCATTCAGCCCCTCTGCTCACAAGGGGCTGGAAGTGGTCATGAGCGCTTACAAATGGCACTGGGAAATGACTACTGTATAGACAGGTGTGGCGGTTTAAGGGTTAAGAGGAACAAAACAGAAAACACAAAAACACTCAGCTGGGGATGCATCACAGTCAATCAGCAGCAAGGAGAAATAAATAACGCTGTAGCAGTCCGGTGCTGCTAAGATTCACACTGTCGAGAAGATGGTGATTTATTTATTTTTATGGTGGAGATTCCAGGGACACACCCATCCTTTGCCCAACCCGTACGCACTCACAAACAGAGACAAAAACAAAGAAAACCGGTAATCAAACAGTGAATAAAGAATGTAATGAAAACAAATAAAATAAATGAAAACAACGATACCACCCCTGTTCCCCTTACAGCGATTACACATTAAATACAACAAAGCACAAACAAAACACACACAGTAAATCATGAAAAATGGCAACGGATGAAATGTAATGATGAAAATAGATAGTCCAGAGATCCGCACACTGAATGGGAATGTAAAGATAGTCCTACCGCTAGTTCCTGAAATGGTGAAGACAAGTGGACGGGTTCAAGAGCGCTCCTTTCTTTGCAGGATGGCCATGAATCCACTTATAGTCCTCATGTACACAGGCAGACAGCAGACAATCCAGATGCACAAAACGATCCAGGACAAAATGAATAAGTACAGGTAACCCAACAGAAGGCAGACAGACAGGAACTTCTAACACAAATTACAAAAACTTTGTTTTGCCTTTGGTTACCAGCTCCCTTTTTAAAAGCAGAAGACCAATCAGAGCCACTGCAGGGACTGCTGGGAGTTGCAGTTTCAAATTCTATTGGCTACTTTCACCATCCCAAGCCACGTTTTCCACTAAAGTTGCTTCCTGTTTTCTCTACAGTGCAGTATTGCCACGATAAAAGGCATAAAAATGTCGGAGGATATTTGTTGTTTCCGCTAACAATTATTAGATAGGTTCTAAGGAAAAATCCACGAATGACTGAGGTCACGAACTCTGAACTGCAACTTTGCGGGGGTCTACTTTATGCTTAATAGTTACTAACGTAAATATTACATTCTAACTCTGTACCTTAAACAAATTAGTGCAAATTAAATGGGGTAAGTATAATCATATTCACCTAAAAAACATTATTATACAGTACACAAACACACACAGAGTATATACAGATCAAATGCCACTATTTAGATTTACTTTAAATATATTTATTTAAAAGCAAAATGTGTCATTTGATTGAAATAAATAGTTGTTTATTTTTTCTTGTGCTAATTTTGGTATTGTGTTACTCCTGATATGTTGTGCCATATGCAGGTCTGTTTTTACACACTACTTCCATAATCAGCCCTTCCAGAATTTGAAATGGTTAGCCCGTATCATCATAAAATGGACAGCCTTCTGCTTTTTAAATTCATCCTGTCAAAACACATTTTGGACCGATTTTTCGACTGAGCTGCTCTGCTTCTTGATCAAGAAGTATATCGTTCTGCTCCTGATCCTGTTCCGTTTCACTCTTGAACCTCCAAGAGTGGTTTCCTTTGTCATTAATGACAATTGAAAATAACTGCTTTATTTCAGACTATCCTTTTATTGTTAAAACAGATTTAAAATTGCCTTTTGAAGGATCATTTTCAATGTCAGCAATTCATATTTAGCTACCCTACCTAATAAGTAGTGTCACATAGTCTGCATCCTCAGAAGGCTCCTGGTTGCACATAAAGCATAGAACAAAGGAATATGACAAATACAAATTAAAGTAACCTGTAGTATATGTTTTGCTGCATCTGTAAGGGCGGAGATAAGACCCTTTTTAGCTTAATCATATGTTTTTCAACGCCTCCTAGCTTCCATCTGCAGCATTTAAATGGCATTCTACACTACAAACTTATCAGACTCTCTAACATCTTCCACAAACTTTCAAAACTAATGATCTGGGGAAACCTAAAAACATTATTCAGCACTGAAGAGTACAATGGAAGAAGTCTGGAGCAACCATGACTCTTCCTATAACTCTGCCACCCAGCCATTTAGTGAGAAGAGCAATGATAAGATGACTAAGAACTTAGTGTTGCCCTGGCCCAGTAGTTTGTATGGCCCCCCCATGCTTGTATACATGCCTGACAATCTCGGGGCATGCTCCTAATGAGACGACGGATGGTGTCCTGGGGGATCGCTTCCCAGATCTTGACCAGGGCATCACTGAGCTCCTGGACAGTCTGAGGTACAACCTGGTGGCGTCGGATAGACCAGAAACATAACGTCCCAGAGGTGTTCTATTGGACTTAGGTTGGGCGAGCGTGGGGGCCAGTCAATGGTATCAATTCCTTAATCCTCCAAGAACTGCCTGCATACTCTTGCCACAACAGGCCGGGCATTGTCGTGCATCAGGAGAAACCCAGAACCCACTGCAGCAGCATAGGGTCTGACAATGGGTCCAAGGATTTCATTAGGATACCTAATGACAGTCAAAGTGTTATTGTCTAGCCTGTAGAGGTCTGTGTGTCCCTCCATGGATATGCCTCCACAAACCATCATTGACCCACCACCAAACCGTTCATGCTGAACGATGTTACAGGCAGCATAATGTTCTCCACGGCTTCTCCAGACCCTTTCACGTCTGTTACATGTGCTCAAGGTGAACCTGTTCTCATCTGTGAAAAGCACAGGGTGCCAGTGGTGGACCTGCCAATTCTGGTAATCTATGGCAAATGCCAATTGAGCCTCATGGTTCTGGGCAGTGAGCACAGGGCCCACTAGAGAACATTTGTTTCTGATTGTTTGGTCAGAGACATTCACACCAGTGGCCTGCTGGAGGTCATTTTGTAGGGCTCTGTGAGTGCTCATCCTGTTCCTCCTTTCCCAAAGGAGCAGAAACCGGTCCTGCTGATGGGTTAAGGACCTTCTACGGCCCTGTCCAGCTCTCCTAGAGTAACTGCCTGTCTCCTGGAATCTCCTCCATGCCCTTGAGACTGTGCTGGGAGACACAGCAAACCTTCTGGCAATGACACGTATTGATGTGCCATCCTGGAGAAGTTGGACTACCTGTGCAGCCAACCTGTGTAGGGCCAGGTATCGCCTCATGCTACCAGTAGTGACACTGACTGTAGCCAAATGCAAAACTAGTGAAAAAACAGTCAGAAAAGATGAGGAGGGAAAAATGTCAGTGGCCTCCACCTGTTAAACCATTCCTGTTTTGGGGGTTATCTCATTGTTGTCTCTTTAGGGCACCTGTTGTTAATTTCATTAACACCAAAGCAGCCGAAACTGATTAACAACCTCATCTGCTACTTAACTGACCAGATCAATAGCCCAGAGGTTTCACTGACTTGACTTTAATCTTTTGAGCAGTGTATACATACATGTACACATATATATTGTCAGATGGCTGGAGAGGCGATCCGGCCGGGACGCCCAGGAGGACCGGTGGAGGGCTTGCGCCTTATCCAGACCATGTAGGAGCGACTGCCCTGGTTGCTTTGGGGACCACGAGTAGGGAGCTTGAAAGCTCAACCCTGTAGAGGCCCGTGGTCACCGCCAGGGGGCGCCTCGCCACACCCGGAAGTGCTGGGGGGAAGAGGAACAGGGACACTCGGAGGGCTTCCAGGTGCGCAGCTGGCACTTCCGCCACACAGGGGAGTGTCGGTAGAGGAGTGTCGGAAAGCACCTGGAGCTCGTCCGGGTGGAGATATAAGGGGCCGCCTCCCTCCATTCGAGGGCTGGAGTCGGGTGGAAGAGGACAGAGCTCAGAGGAGAGTAGTGGAGGCGGACCAGAGAAGAGAAAGGCATTGTGAAAGGCTTGGACTTGAGGGGTGATTGGTGCTGCGGCACTTGGTCTGTGCACTTCTTGTAATTGTAAATATTGTAAATAAACGTGTTTATGGTAATCAATATCACGTCTTCCTCTCTGTGTCCAGGCTGTTCCCCACTATATATATATATATATATATATATACACATACACACACACATATACACTAACACACATATATATATATATATATATATATCAAGGGTGTGGAAATCAAATTTCTTTCTACTTGTCCATGGACAAGTAAACTTAGAAAATCCACTTGTCCGCCAGTTAAATTCACTTGCCCATGAACAAATAACAAAACTGAAAAATAGTTTATTTTTTTCTGATCTCTTTTATTGATACCAAAAACTGCTTTCCATTTTAAAACTGAAAAAAAGTTCTTTCAGGGAGGAGTATTTTGCCACCTTGCTCTAGAACATTATATAAAAGATTCCCTTATCATTTTAACTTACTAATAAGCAATGCCTTCATTATAGCTACACTAGTTCTGTTTCACATATTACAGTTACATAACATAACACTGTCCTGATTCATTTTCTGCCATGTTCTTCAGCTTTTGTCTTGCAACATCTTCTCCCCCAAGAGTCTTTACCATCTCAGACAGCATGGGCTGAATGCTATTCATTTCTGCTTGAGCTGAACTGCATGGTTCCTGGATTGATGGTCCTGCAGAAGTGGATGGTGATGACTTTTCAGGTTTTTTATGAGTGATGAACCTGTTGCCAGCCAGAATACCACAGCTGGTAGTGGGTCAAACTCTTCTAAAAGTTTGCCATCAACAACAATGCGCATCTGGTTTTGAAGGTTTTCCTGAGTCAGGCGGGTTCTTAGAGAACTCCTTACTAAATTCATATTGGAGAATAATCTCTCACAAGAAGCTGTGGGAGGAGAAACTGTAAGAAACAGTGAAAGCAGCAAACTAACATTCATTAGAGACTCTTCCTTCCTCTGCAGAACTTAGGTATAGACAGCAAGTGGATGGTACTGCCGTTGCATTGATATCTGCACTTTAAGCGCTTGCCATTCAGATGGTGCATGTTTAACTTCCTCATCAGTCAACAAATCACTATACTGCTGACACAAGTTCTTGATTTCATAGTTTCCATAAGTGCTCAGTTCAGACAGAGTGTGTGGCCAGATTCTGAAATTAAACACCAACATATCTGACTCAGGAGGCTTATCAAGGTCAGAGAATCTGGTAAGTATATAATGAACCATGTTTTCCAGGAGATCATGAACATCTCTGTCTTCACAAAAATCTCTGAAACCACCAGACAGCTTTAGGTATCCATCAAATGTACTAGACTCCCTGTCAAACAGGTTATAAAACTTTGCAAGGTTTTCTCCTGGCTCTTTTGTCATGGCTTACAATCTGGTGTACAAGGTGTCAATGGTCTCCTTAACTTCAAATATCAGCAAGTCTTTGTTCTGGAAAAGAGTTGAGGTGGCTATAATAGGAGAAAGTACATCCATCATCAGATATAGATACTTAATAAATTTTACTTGCTTGAGGTCATGTAGGATGGCTTTAGCCTGCCCCAGTTCATCTGCCTTGTTTGATGTGGAAAGTAGCTGTTCCATGTGGGTGACAGTTACATGTAAATCCTGGCTAACACCTTTCAGTGCTCTGGACTTTGATGATGCCCATCTGATGGCTTTTATTTCTGAATGCATAATCAAGGTTTCATTCAAAATTGACACAAGATTTTGCAGCTCACTTTGTCTCTTTGGTGAAAAAGAATAAAACTTGCAGATGCGCTTAATGGTGTCTTCAAACTTTTTCAGATAGCCTACGTCTTTTACAGCATCAAGTACACCTAACTCCAGTTAATGTGCCACACAGCGTGCAACAAGAACTTTGTTACTTACACAATCACTGAGCTTTCTGGCAACACCATTTTTAGCTCCGAGATTAACTGCTGCACCATCAAGATTAATGCACACGCATTTTGGGTCATTGTCTCCAATGTTTTCAATATCAATGCCACATTTTGACAAACCAGTTTTTATGGCAGCAACAACACCATCTGCTCTGGCATTTTCTAAATTCTCAATGCTAGCCATGGCTGTGTAGGGATCAAACGTTTCTAGATGAAAGTACCTCAGTAGTATACCTTCTTGGTATGACTGAAAAGAATCTGACATGTTTCATGTGGCTTGAGACATCATTCAACAAAACAGACGATATTGACTTCACAAACTCAACACAGGCGTCCCTGCATTGATGGTCAATCCCTAAATTTACACCATTCTTTTCCTGCACAGAACAGAGAAATTGAAAGTCAGTAAATGGCCTGTTGTGCTTAGCAACAGTGTAAGCAGTATTGAACAGCCTAGAATAACACTCAACCTCCGAGCACTCAACTTTAGAAAATGCTTTTTCAATTGAACCAACTTTTTTCTTACTTTTAGACACATGCTTTGACATACAGGCAATGTGTTTCGCACACACTTGATGCGATAGTAGTGTGTCTTTTCTGTTGACTTTCTTGCCCGTAAATAATATGGATGTTTTGTTGGCAATAAGTGGAAACGGACGGCAAATTTGGCAAAAAACGGAGTCAGGGTCGTCTGCAGTTACCTATGGAAACTCTTTGAGCTATTGCAATTGAAAAGACCAGTTTCAGGAAAGATTAACTGCCTAACAAGCTTTGTTATGTGGTGAAAACAATTGCATTGTAAGTAAAATGACTGCATTTTTATGTAGAAACAATGAGTTTTATCAATAATATATAAAAGTTATTGCTTATAATGAAAAATCATCAGATTACATCGTAATGTCGGCATGAAAGAAAAATGACCAAGTGTGTAAATAGTAGGGTAAAATACTTATGTAAGACTGTAAGAGTACTTCCCCTTTGAAAAATCAGCCGTCATTTTGTAAACAATATTGAAGACCAGTTTGAGACATGAAGAACATGCCTAAGTAGACTCCGCACGAAATACGTACCCAAATATTTAAAATTTGAAAGTAGTGGTAAAAATGTGCCCTGCACAGCACATATAATTCTTTTTTCTCCAGAAAACTGCACTTGTCCACGGACAACTGAAACCAGAAAGACACGCTTGTCCGACGGTCAATTTACCTGCGTCGGACAAGTCGGCGTTGGATTTCTGCACCTCTGTTACACACACATTATATATATATATATATATATATATATATATATATATATATATATATATATATATATACACACACACACACACATATACTGTCACATACGTGCGAGTTGGAGGCAGTCAAAGAGCCTAAAGGTGAGTGAATTATCGGGAGACAGAAGGTCATCACGTGGTACTTACCTGAATCTCTTTACCTCTACAGAAAATGAGTTCAAAATGGCTGCGATGACGTCACTTCCAGTTCCACAATCCTTCACTTCTGTTGACTTCTGATGAAGCTGGTTCAGCTTCCTGTCTCCAATCGTCACTTCATGCCTACTATTTCCTGTCCCATCATTCCTTGCACTATAAAAACGCCATTTTGTCTTCAGTAAAACATTCTATGTACTGAAAAGTCTTTAGAATCCGTTTCTTTATTATTGTCTGGACAACAATATACGGTGACGATCCCCAAATCTTTATCTGTTTTGTTTGGAGTTATTTTCTTCAAAACTGATTTCTCACAAAACACACATATATACCCACACACACATACACTCAAGATTTACATATATAATTCTTAGCAGAATTACCATTAGTGTTTTAAAAATAAATAAATAAATAAATAAATAGAATATGATCAACAGAGGAATAGCACCAGAATTTGCAATTTTAGATGATAAAAAAGCAATCACTGAAGCATTTTTATGGGCATTACAAAAGACCTTAAAAGAATAAGATTTCTGTTTTTTCTTTATTTCAAAAGAATACGACTAGGGCAATCACAGCTGTACACTCAAGTAAAGGTTTAAATTCATATAAATTCATTCATTCATTAATTGTTCATTGCAAGCTTTACTAGGCAGTGAAATAAAGTGCTGCTGTGTCATTAATCACCCTTTCGATTAATTCACTTTTATAACACAGACACACAGGATTTATATCACAGATTGCAAGTACAGTGTGCACAAAAGCAGGATAGATGTGAATATTTATAGAACGTGTCACTTACATTTTAATGTGTTTTAAGAACACACAAAGAAGTACAAAACACAATCAAAAGCAATTGCCTGGCAACTAAGAGGGCAAGGTAATGGCCAATCAAAGTTAAAGGTAAAAAGCAATCCCTAAAATACCCATGACAGAGCACTGCTTAGGAATTTCAATCTCTTTCACAAAGTGGCTTTGCAGAGGGATGGATTTCAAGAAAACTCCCTCTATCCTTCAAGCATGAAGGGCTGCAATCAAAGCACAAGGGAAACAGCAAATACTCCTTAAACAAAGGCATTCAGTGAAAATCAGTATAGACAACTTTATTCCCAGGACACCACCAGATGGGCTCAGGTCATTGAAATCTGAACGCAAAGCAGCATACAATACTACATCTTATACAACACTGGAAAAGATAAATTTAGAAGTAAATTCACATGGGGGACCTCCTCTTGTGAATAGAAGAAGAAAAATGGCATTTTTCCTTTTTTCAGATATACTGATAAGGGGTGAATCGCAGTCTTGCCAGGCAAATGATGTCTTCAAGTTACGCTGTGTGTCAAGGCTCACGCTCACCTACTGGGCTGTATTGCACAAAAATTTTCCAACTCTTCAACATATTACTTAGAAAGAAGCAGAAAATTGAATGGCAACATAGAGCCAGAATCAAGTTTGAATTTTAAGCACCAGAAAAGCAGGATGGGTCTGTAAAATTCAAGAGAATTCAAGACTGAGATGCTTCTGTGAAGCTCTGCTTATAGTATCCCACTCATGAATCAATCCATTGTTTCAGCAGTTTGTGACTGGAAAGGAATCAACTCTGTGAATTATACTTTTCATTTCACCTTTGAACCCTGATCTTAACATCTGCTCTCAGGTTTAATGGAGATTGCAGCTCATCACACTCATCTTTATTTAGTCAAAACAACAGACCTTTCAACAACAGCAGATGATTTGGAGAATAATTCATACTAAGAATCTTGAAAAGCAATTTTTAGGATGCAAACAGGAAAACAGGAATAGATTTAGTGACCTGCATTACCACAATATTTTTCTCAAATCTTTCATCAGTGTTGGTACTGTTTTTCCTTTCCTCACATTATGGTTTGCTTCATTTGATATTTTTCATCTACTGTGGCATTGATAAATCAAAGTGTGAGATGTCTTCACCGCCAAGCTCAGTCATCATGTCCCATCTTTTAAGTTAGGACTTTACAAAGTTTAACAGGTAAGAAAATGTATGCATGGTATAATATTTAGGGGTGTTCACAAATGTTGTTGGCTGGTCTGAAAGTTGGAGCATTTAAAAATTTCTTAGTCACTTCATCGAAGAGACTGTTATTACAATTTTGATTATTACATATTTTTGTAACAGTGCATCATTTTAAAAAAGAACAGTGATAATACAATGTAAAATTACATGTACAGATATTAGTAGTGCACATAAATTATGTTTTTAATAACCTTTTACTGTAACATGTGGCTAAAATTGCTTTCATAGACATGAGATTGCAACTCAAGTGATGAGAAGACTGATACGGTGTTATTTGTTGGATGTTGAGGGTCTGCAGCTAATTAGGAGCAGCTGTAGGTCATTTCCTAAATATAAACTTTTTCAAAGAAATTGGTGGAGATTTAAAATCTTTGCTGAAGTCTCACACTATGATTGCTGGTTGCATCTGAACATGATAGACAGCGGATCATTGTGGCACTTTGTCGAAAAATAGTGGCGTCAGAGAAATATTGAATCATTATAATCTTCAGATAAGGTGCCATGAGGTTGTTTTTATTGTAGCAGCAAAACCGAGTACACGTTTAGTCACAGGAGCCTAAAGTGTCACCAAGCCATCTTTCACACATTTCAACAATGCTAAGTTGCTTATATTTCTTATTTTTACATACATGAACACCATGTCACTTATCTGCTTCAGTTTCAAGGAGCAAGAGAAGTTCGCTGTTGTAACTGAGCTGCACAAAAGATACTGCCGAACTGCAGAGACAAGGATGGGATGGGGTGGAGACAGACGACGGGCTGCTGGCATATAATAAGATCTGCTACTGCATTCTGGTACTTACTTTGCATGTTTAGGAATAAATAAATAGCATCATTATTATAGTATAGAATACTTAAAGAATATCATTATTAGTGAATTAAATAAATCATGTGACAGATAGGGGGCGCTATCGCTCCCTAGAACCCTCAGACTATACGTCAGACACCAGATAAAAGTCCAAATTATGAATTTATTGTAATAATAATGTGCACAAAGCACTCTCCTCTCCACAATACACATATAAATTATTACAATAATCAATAAACAATAATCATCCACTCTCCCAGACACATTGCCACCCAGCTCAGCTCAATTTCTGGGATCTCCCACATTCCTTTTATAGTCCTTGACCCGGAACTGCTTCTGAACCCTCAGTCCATGTGACTTCCTAGCACTTCCGGGTCAGATCAAAAACTCTTCTTTTTCATCCCAGAAGTATGTCATTTCCTAACTCCCTGTGACCAGGACGTACTTCCGGGGTATAGGGCACATAAAAGTCTTTGCGCCTCCCTGCAGTGTCCCCTTGCGGACCCCATGGTATCCAGCAGGGCTGTGAAGGAAAACTCCAATATCCATGATGCCCTGCTGGCATTCGGGGCACCTCCATGCTGTCGGAAGGGCTCCATCTAGTGGCATGAGGGTATTGACCAGGATGAACGGCTGGCCATAGTTCACAATGCGTACACATCTAACATTAACCCTATCTTAACATCCATCGTACCTCAATTATATCTGACCTGACTCATTCCATGTTATACAGCAAGGTATAACTGCGTCAAGCGGCATGACTGTACATGCTTTACTGCTTTGCTGTCAGGAACGTAAAAGAAGAAAAAAAAAATACATTAAATATATATATATATATATATATATATATAAATGGCACAGTGGCGCAGTGGTAGTACTGCTGCCTCGCAATAAGTAGACCTGTGTGTCGCTTCCCGGATCCTCCCTGCGTAGAGTTGGCATGTTCTCCCGCACTCCAAAGACATGCAGGTTAGGGGCATAGTGTGTGCGTGTGTGCCCTGTGGTGGGCTGGCGCCCTGCACAGGGTTTGTTTCCTGCCTCGCGCCCTGTGTTGGCTGGGATTGGCTCCAGCAGACCCCTGTGACCCTGTGTTAGGATATAGCGGGTTGGATTATGACTGACTGACTGACAAAAAAAAAAAAATACACAGACATGGAAGCAACCCCTCTCACGGCAAATATGAGATCGGTAAGCTAATTTGTAGCTGAAACTGAATAAAATGTTTCTCAATAGAAGATTCTGAAACTTCAGAAATGTGTACAGTGCACTGTATTCAAGATATCTCTGCAAAAAACTAACTGTACTAACAAATTGAAGAATAAGTGTGCCAACTTTCAACAGAATCAGTAAACTGGGAGCTAAGTTATTTCATGTGGACAGACAGACCAGCAGGCATGACTACTGCAGTAAATGCTTTTTTTTAATCGTGTGCAAACACACCTAAAAAGGAATTAAATTCTTTGCTAAGAAATATGGATAAACTACAATACTCTGTAAAAGTGTCTTTGTTTGTTTTACACTGAATAGCAAGTTTCTGCCCGGATTTTGCCAGTAGAACAGCTTATGCCCTCAATAAGGTATTGGAACTGCAGCATAAGAATGTTGGTCCATATCAAGTTTAATGTTTACAATTATTGTTAGAAATTATCTAGTGTTAGGTCTCTACTCTGATTAGCTAATTTAAATTATTCCCATAAAATGCCTGATTGTATGGAGTTCATCTCACCAGAGAGGCCACTACATCATGCTGAATTCACTGCCATGTTTCTGGACTCGCAAAGACCTCAGGCACTAAACACCGGCACGTAATTCTTATCTTCCTGATAAAACTTTCACAGATGGTTAGAATCCTACCACGAAAAGATGCACCCAGCTGGCAACAATATTTAAAAATCCTGTAACATTCCATTTTTGCATGCTTCAAAAGACTGAACATGTGCCAGAAAAACACACCCAAAAACATAGTACCGTTACCCCAAGTCTGCATGGTGATATGAACTCATGGGGACTTTAAGGTATTCTGATGTGCAGACTGAAATGAATCACCAGGAACTGGCAGTTATCAGACCTGTTGTTATTTTTGAAAATGTGACATTTTCCAGCATTCAATGCCTACACCTATTAGGCAGCTGTAGCTAAAACGTCTTGCAATTCACTAGGACTTGGTTATCAGTGGCTACCATACCCACCTGTGACCTATCCAATACCCTACACTACTAAGGTGTGTGTTAGCCTCTGTTGGGTCATTCTATCAATATTATGTTTCCAATAACAAGACCATCATTAACCAGACTGCTCTTAATCGACAATGTTCTGCATAATACACTGCACTCATACCAGCATAGATAGCCACAGTATCATGACATTGTCAAAGTAATTTAAATCTTTAATCATGTTCATTTTCTCTTGGAATTTCACACATTTAATCCCTTGGTGTACTTATGCACTGGGTTTACATAATATTATTTGTACAAGAGGTGCTATCAATAATTACGATAACAACAGCCCAGTTTATAATTTATCACCGAAATATTGTACATTTGGCAGAAACCACCAGTTTTCTATTGCCTCTGATAATCCATTAGGTTGCCTTGTCACCAAACAAGACAGAGCAGCCTGTACTATTTCCTGAACACTATTCACTTTCACATCTAAACCTGAGGAGTTTTTAGTATGCTGTAGAGGTTCTGCGCACTGAAAAACTCAGCTGTTCTTTATTATGTTACTGTAACAAACACTATGCGTTTACCTATCGTATTATAGGACATCAAAGCCTAAACAGAAAAACTGAACTGTGCTGACCCTCAAACCATAATCACAAGTGATAAAACTATCAAGCGAAATACATATTGCTGTTCAAGAAAGCTGTTTTCAAGTGCACACAAATAAAGACGCCAAGCTACAGAGTGAATAAATGAGAGCACAAATGAGGAAATAATTTTTTAGGCACTTTCCTTGATGCACCATGGATTGACAGACAGTGGTTGAAAGCCAATATACTTACAGTGAAAAAGCATGCACTATACTGTAAAAAAATAATTAAGGCTTAAACAATAAAAAAAATATTTGTAAAGCTCAGCAAACTGAGCTTGAATGCATAAATGGACAAATCTTAGCAATTCCATATGTGAAAGTTAGAATACAGAATCTATTCAATATATATTCACCAAATGAATATTTAAATACATCTTAACATCACTTATTGTACAGTATATTGTCATTTACTGAAAACGTATACAAGACTATTAGAGTGTGTAATGCTTTGTTCTGTATTACATATTTTTGTTCCTCTAGGGCCACAGAAGCATCAAATGATCTCAATATTTTAATTAGACCTGAGTGATGCGGCCACCTATAAAACTCTTTCAGTTCTGATTGTTAAGAATTTCTTTCTGCATGTCTTGTTCATATTTTACTTATGTTCCAAAAATGTTATTATTTCACAGAAGACGCAAAATTGTCTACTGTGGGTGCTCACTCATTTTCTATGGTACCCCCAAAATGTCGAACAATTTTCCTCAATCTCTCTGCAACTGTTGAAGCCTTTCCGATTTCAAATACACCTTAAAACATACAAATTTACCCAACATTTCTATTCCTTTATTAATGCCTAACAGTTTATAATCTTGTTTTGCCTGAGTTATTTAAACTCTGCGTTTGTATTGTGTCATCTGAAAGATTTTGGCGTTCTGGGTACCTATTTGTTAACTAATTTTTGTCAAATTAGCTTGGGCTTGAGATACAGTCTTATATAAATAAAACATTAATTTTATAATCTTTAAAATACTTTCAACGTTTAAATATTAGTGCTGTACAAGGTATGCTAATCACTTGATGTAATTAATGACTGTCTCTACCATTACTTAGAGTACACATTTCATGTGCTGTTTGGTATACATATGCCTTCCTATACAGACAATATAAAAAAACAAATAAACAATGCAAACACAGGTGCTGTGCAGCACAAAAGAGGTTTCATCCAAACAAGAACAATGATTTCACATACAAGAACAAGGGCTTTCAAGGAAAAGATCTTAGCACTTATGTTTATGAAATTTGCACGTTGCTTCTCCTGGACAATGGGATCCAACACCTTATTAAACCACCTGATTGAGTATCCATGCTGTAGAAAACTAAAGTGACATTCAAGGAGACATTGTGAAGTAGTAATCATAAAATGACTAGAAGCAAGAATTACAAACAATGCATGTTGAGCTACTGATAGCTCAGCATAAGTACTCTTTAATTCCATTATTAAAGTGGTAAAGCAATGCATGAACAAACTACAAAAAACTAGCAGTAAGAGAGCACAATTTTCCACTATGATTGACATTCTTGCTAAATGGTAGAGATAATCTGTTTCATAGGTTAAACCACGGTTTAGGAAAAAATGTAGTCTATAAAGCACTGTGAATCTGCTTTATGCATCAATTAACTAATTAGTCTTCACATTCGAAATATACACAGATTTTAGGATTATTATAAAATGTACACAGTTTATACATTTTAAAAAATGTATTGGCTTATTATTGCCTATAAGACAATCTGAAGTTATTCTTTAAAATATTCTATGTATTGATGTGACGAATGCTTTATACAAGTACAAATTAAATTTATTAATTTTAAGGCAGGGTTGGGGAAAGTACCTCAAACAAGTTTGGCAGGTGATTCTCTGTTGGACTCTCTGAGACAAGAACCAAAGGAAAGCCAGACTGCCTAGCTCGCAAACATCAGCTCAACAAATGGATTTGCGGGCAGCTGTGAAGATATTCTTTTCCCCATTGGTCTGAATTAT
Organism: Polypterus senegalus; assembly: GCF_016835505.1. Taxonomy (NCBI): domain Eukaryota; kingdom Metazoa; phylum Chordata; class Cladistia; order Polypteriformes; family Polypteridae; genus Polypterus; species Polypterus senegalus. Next base: position 154,535,360 of record NC_053160.1, on the reverse strand, counting down.
GGCACTTTGGAATTGGCTTGTATCAGAAACCTTTAAGTACCATGATGCCCTAATGGCTGTAGGGGGTTGGACAGAAAATCTATAAATTTGTTTGCATTTCCCCTCCCTAACTCTCTTTCTCTCTCTTACCAATTGATGAATGAGCATCTCACACACCATGAACTGAAAAGGACAACACAATGAAGAACAGAGCTCGGCAGCTATATGGAGATAGGCATGTGGACTGTTCAGAAGAAAGCTGACCAAAAATAATGACTTAACTAGAGACATTTTAAGTAACAAACAAGTTTGTGTGCCACCTGAAACTACACATCAGCATTTATCAATAAATGCCAATATTCTGCCAATATTCAAATGTACTTGCATTATTGTTATTATTTATGAATATTATCAATAATACATTATTTAAATTGTAACTTAACTCCTGCTTATCTTTTACTACACCTAATTGCCTGAGGTTATAAATGTAGAAGGGAAGGTGGGGAGAGGTTATACTGTATAGTACAATACGTTATAAACAGTAGTAAGTCTGGGAGATTTGAGGCATCCTGACAAAGGCTACCTATTAATAATACAAAAGGGGAAAGTAGAGTAATATATGACTCTACCAAGACAAAACAGGGTCCCCGATACTAAAAACATTGATATCTCAATGATAGGTGTGCGTCTGTCTGTGTTTGTCACCATTTCTTGAGGACGGTCTACAGCTAAAACATTACATTAAAGAGCGTTTTACTGTTTATCAGTGTTAAAAAAGCCAAATTAAATACAGTAAATAGTGAACACTTCCCAGGAGGCAAATACTTTTTTAAGCACTGTAAACAAAATAGTAAAGCAGTAAATAATTACATATTTGTTCTACACCATAACATTTTGTTATGATTCAGTTTGATTCCTTTTAGAGTTCATATTCACATTTACTTTGCTTCTTAACTCTTTGATGGCTTTCCAAAAAACATATAGGAATAGTTTCACACAGATATCAACAGAAAACCTCCAACATATTTCTGCGTGCTGTGGCTGACACTTTGCCAGGAATGAGTGGCAGGCTGGGTGCCAGGCAGACTTCACAGCAGTGGTGGTCGCAGTGCTTCACAATCTGGTTTGTCATTGAAAGTGGTGGCCCTCCTAGGTGAACCTTGCTATAGGCCCGTCAGCTACACAACCTTGTTTAGCACCACATTCAGCTGTGGATCGATCAGCTGGGGACAGATCAGCTGATACTGGTACCTCACGCTCGTTTTCGATCAATTGTATCAAAATTGGAGTCTGACAAGTCAGAGTCCAATTCAGTGATAATACGCAAAATGTTGTCCATGGAGTATTTTGCTTTACTAATTTGCTTTAATCTCTCGCCAGAGGTCAATTGCATTTTTGACGTTGTTTGTTCCTTGGTACTTGCGCAAGCACAGGGAATCTCGGTCAAACCAATAAAGCTAACTTTTTTTCTAGCAAAGAGACTCCAACTAAAACACAATGTCAGATTTTGTTACCATTTACAGTTGATTACCCCTGTCAATTCCTCCTTTTGGCAAAAGTTGACATCTGTCCTGAAAGAGTTAAAAATATTTTATTGCTAATGTTTTTGATCATTACATTCTGTACACCACTTCTGATCATGGGTGTTTCTGCACAGTCAAGGCCACATTTGCAGCTACGCAACAGCAGGATGTTTGACCCAACTACTTAGCATGACAGTGCGATATTTTCTTTCCTTCTTAGATGTGTGAACATTAATGGTGCATTAAGTTAGCAAAATATAATTTCAGGTTGCTAGGACTTTGCATATTATGATTTCTGTCTTACATACTGGTCTTTGATTTTGGGCTTATTGATTTTGTGGGTTTAACCACTGGTTGTTGTGGGTTTCTTTTTTTATTTTTAATTATTTTTCTATTTTATCCTGGTCACTTGCCAGTTTGATTTTTTTGCCCTAATGGCCTGCTATCTTTCACACTGGTACTATATTTCTGAACTGTACAGTATTTACTTTTCTTTCTTTCTTTTTTTTGCTTTATCAATGGGAAATCATGACTTACAAACCTGAGCGCACATTAAGATCTCAAGATGCTGGTCTGCTTAGGATTCCAAGGATTAATAAAATAACAGTGGGAGGTCGAGCTTTTAGTTACAGGGCCCCTAAACTGTGGAATGGTCTTCCTGCTTCCATAAGAGATGCCCCTTCAGTCTCAGCCTTTAAATCCCGGCTGAAGACTCACTACTTCAGTTTAGCATATCCTGACTAGAGCTGCTGATTAACTGTACATATTGCATCTCTATTGTTAGTCATTAGAACTAAAACATAAGTAACATGATAATTATATTTGAATACTAACCCTCATCTATTCTGTTTCTTTTCTCGGTACCCAAATGTGGCAATTGGTGCCACGGCCCACCTGCCAAGTTGTTTGCCTGCCTATGGTAAAGTCATCCCTGATGGAGGATCACAGGAATCATGGGAAAGAGGGGTCCTTTCATCGGAGCAACGTTTCAGCCGTGGCATGGCCAAATGGGGAGGCAGCTAGATGGATGAGGTCTCCAGGACTCTAAAAATATCCAAACCTAATTATGTCATATCATCTACTGTTAAACCGTACTTCTAAAATTTTTATTATTATGCTGTCTTAAGGAATTGTTCTGTTCTGTATATTGTATTGTATTGACCCCCTACTTTTGACACCCACTGCATGCCCAACCTACCTGGAAAGGGGTCTCTCTTTGAACTGCCTTACCCGAGGTTTCTTCCATTTTTCCCGATAAGGTTTTTATTGGGAGTTTTTCCTTGTCTTCTCAGAGAGTCAAGGCTGGGGGGCTGTCAAAAGGCAGGGCCTGTTAAAGCCCATTGCGGCACTTCCTGTGTGATTTTGGGCTATACAAAAATGAAATGTATTGTATTGTATTGTATTGTATTGTAAATGATCACATCCAGGAGATTTCCAGAGCTTTAATTTCCTACAACAACTACATTGTCTTCCTTAGCTTTAAAAGAAAGTCAGTTTTTCTGTAAGGTGTTACATGTTTGGGACCAGACTAAGCATGGCAGTGTCTAGGAGTCACTACACCTTTCTTCTGTATAAATATGAAGCAAAAAGATAGAAAATAATGGTACAAAATCTTTTCTGCACATACCATTTCAAATCTGTTTTCAGAAGAACCTTTCCAAAGTTTACACTCCCAACCTCTAGTTTTCCATGTCAAAAGAGTCATCAAGGGAGGACTGAAAAGTCAAATTCAAGTGCCAAGCAGAATTCAAACCAAGCTGGTTATAAATCTTCAGTTATATAATCTGTCATGCCAATCATAGCAACATTTTTTTTTTTGCAAGATTTATCATTGAAGGCACAGTCCTTGTGTTTTGCACTCTACTCTGTCTAAATTATAAAGTGACAGCACTGAGGCAAAAAAGAAAAATGGCACCCAGCGGCCATCTGATGAATATTGATCACATCCCCCTCTCAGCTCTATAGATCTTCACAATACAGCTTTGCTGCATCAACAAGTGTCTCGGGGAAACTCTCTTTCACCATTTGTCTTTGACATATGATTTAAACGGCTACAAGATGTCTTTGGAAATTCAAATTGCATGTGAATTGGGAAAAGAAAAACAATGCTTACTACAAATGCTTATTTATATTTGTGTTAACGTCTTCTCTCTTTACCTGTCTGTGGGCTTAACTGACTCGGCCAGACAACTTTTTTCCATGCTATTCAGCCGCTGCTAATATCAGTGCATAGTTGTCAACTGCTACCATTTTTAAGGTCCCCCCCGGGATCTGAAATTTAATCTTTTCAAAAACTGAAATATAGTATTTTACAGGCATATGATAGATTACAACCTTGATTCTTCTTCAAGAATGTTCTAAACCATTTATCTAAGGCACTGTCTAATACAGTACTTGCATACACAAGTTCTTACAAAATCAAGAATATCCATAGAAGAACTGTAAATTTTTACAACAAACCAATTACATTTTATTGTACTCATAATGAGGTCTATGCACATATAGGCTAAATATTATCCAGTTGCAGCAAAAAAAAAAAGCATTGCTGTCTTTGAAATAAGAAGAAAAGCAAACTGTACAGTTGTACAGGGGATTTCAACCACTTTAATCACAAAAGTGCAACCAAAACATTTTATGTTGTACTGCTGTGCACAACTGCAGAAGAGTACCAAACCACTGCAAGGCTCACTGTGATAAGTCTGACAAACCAATGCCAAACGTTCAACTGTGTACCAACTAATGAAAGCCTCTGCTAAAGACAGCTTCAACTCTTTCTTGTGGAACAACGTATCTTGCTTCTCAGAGCAAGACTCTAAATAACAAGTCTGAAGGCAATTTGTTCAAGATCTCTATAGTGGAGGAAGTTGTGAGGAGTTATCTGCCATGGTAAAAGCTCTGGGACCAGTTAGAGAAAACAAACACTCAAAGAAGTTAACCAGTTAAACCAGTGCTGGAAGGCCACATTGGCTGCAGGTTTTTGTTTCAACCAAATTTCTTTATGAGAAATCAACTATTGCCGATGAAGCATATATTGCTCAAGCAAAGTTTATATGCGTCATTTCAGTTATCTTGCTTGTTAACATTCCCTCCCTTAACTGCTCATTTTCGTCACAAAAAGCAGCCATCACTGATTTGTACTGTTCCTTATTAGCAATAAGAGGCAAATGACAAAGAAACCAGCAGTTCTCAATCTAACTTGTCTCCATTGACAACTTTGTGAATTCATTGTGAACAATCTGCTTTAAAAATATTTGGAAGGAAACTGAAGAAAAAAAAGTGATGGACTCAGAATTACGAATCTGTTTTAGGCTTCAAATCACTTGGATGATGATCTTGAAAAGAAAAAATCTATGATATGAGATTTACCAGACATGGCAGAGTTGAAACACTTACTAGTGTCACACACGTGCAACTAAAAAGATGTTGTATGGACCAAGCAAAGGTAATTCCACGCCAGGCCAGGGGGTGGTGGCCGCACTAAACCTTCTCCTGTTATCTCTACAGACCAGGGAAAACCTGTCTGATTTGAAACAGATGACGTCACTTCTGGTTCCTAGAAGAACATCACTTCCTGTCCTATCCCTTAAGGCCGCCATCTTGTCAAACCTTCATCAGTTCTGTTTTGGACTCGATATAAAGAACATCTCTGTATTTAACAAAGACTTTTTTGCAGCCAGGAATAATATACGGGTGGCTGCCCCAGAGCTTTTTAAGTGTGTTGAGTGAATTTCTTTTACACTAGCAATGAAATTAAATAAGATCTGTTATTAGCAAGGATCTATTTCTAAATAAGCAACTGCTTTAGATAAAAAACCAGCAGCCACTGAGGCCTCTCCCTACTGAGTTAAAGCATGGAGCTTTCAATTCATTATTAAAATAAAGGTTTCAAACAGGCATGGATTAAGGACCAGATTATACAGATTAGATTATACATTTATACAATGTGGAGGTAAAGATGCTGAATATTGTAGATTAGTCTACTTAATTTGTTTATCATTGTGTTTTGAGCGTTGTTTAAAAATCGTACATCAAAATGATAACACAACTATGAATTGTTAATGTTTACATTTCTGTATTTTGATATTATGTGTGTTGCATTTGTTGATATTCTGACAAATGAGTTGTGTACGTGTATTTTTCATGGTATAAGGATTTAGCACTTGTTTTGTTATAAGCAGCAAAGAATGAATGAGTTTTTAGTCTTTCAAAGGTAGTCAATTCAGTGCCTAAAAACAGTATGTCCCAACCTTTTTTCTGTGGTTGCACATTTTTTGTAATCAAAAACATCCAAAGGTGCACCACTATTATTCCGCTAACCCATTATACCTCATACACATCCTCAACTCCGAAGGAATGGAACTATCAAAGAAGCCGGTACAAAAAAAATCATCTCCAAAATCAAAGTTAACACACACAGACAGCACTTAGTGAGAACCTGTGTGGCATCTCAAAGCTGCTTCACCCATTTACCCATCCCTCTCTGCCTCATTGGCAACTCATAAGCCCACTATCCACTAGCCCTGCGAGGCTTGCTGCCAACCACACACCCAGGGAGGTGGACTCTCGCTCTAGGAAGAACGTCTGAAGTGATCTAACATAATGATCACAGAGCTGTTTTTACAGCAGCTTCTCCAAGTAATCCTGTCCTCCTCAGTCAAGTCTCAACCACCAGTGGAGCTTGTCCCTCTCAGGTTAAGGCCCACTATTATTTCCATGGCACATCTGAGTAACTCTCACAGTGCACCACTCAGCCGTGGCACACTGTTTGAAAAATACTGAAATGTTGAAATAGAGAACTTTTAGGCATCAGTCTCGGCAATACAATGTCAAATATAAAAATCAAGCAGTGTAAATCAGCACATACAACACTTACATACTGTAATTGTTAAGTCTTAATCTGAAATTACAGTAGATGCCTGAATGACTTACTGATTAAGTAATTATAATTAATTAACTCTTTTCACACTTCAGTATATTTACCTCCAGGAGGCATCACTAAGGGGTAAGCGCAGTTATAAGTTCCAGTTATCCTAAATAATAGTAGGATCATGAAAGGAGGGCCTTCCATAATGTCCCTCTATGTTCAAATTCTAAACAAAAATATTCTTGCCTGAATTTTAATAACTTTCCCCACTGATGAAATACAGAGAAGAAATTGGATCCAAGCAATCAAAACAGATAAAGGACCACATTATTTACAGTATACACCATGGCAGCACTTACATTTGTAGCCTGCACTTTAAATCTGATGAGTGTATAAAGTTTTCACACAGCCTTAAGATTGATGCTGTGCCTTTTTAGCTGGAACAACTCTGCCATCATACTTACATGGGAATCGGCTTATGAAAGGACAAATGCTCATCCCAGACTTAACATGTTGAGTCTGTGATGATGAAAAACGTGGCTTGGTGGACCCAGATAAAGTGCTGCTGCACTGCTTCATATTAAGCTCAGTTTAATGAAGCAGCTTGTCAATGATCTCTCAAGAAATGAAGCTGGTTTTATATTTTTGTGCCAAAAGTTTCTGGGTTTGTCTGAGGCGTAATTGAATGAGGGGATTTTGGTCACACCTGATATAAGAAAACTGATTTCTGATGCAGAATGTGATGGCCCTCAGTGAAAGAGAAGTGAAATGAATAGAATTCCATCAGGATATCAAGAACATGGAAGAAAGATACGAGGCATTTTGGGATGTCAGTATTATGGTGGACTACTATCAGAAAAAAAACTAAGCAGCGACAAAAATGAATTAATTAATAAATCAATGAATATGTATTTTTTGTTTTACATATATGTTAAAGATAATAGAATGACTACATTTTTTTCAAGTTAAACTGATTTAGAACAATACTGTATCCATAAATGAATCGTGCAAATTGTTAAACTCTAATAACATTTCTTTATAATTTTGTATTTAAATCTAATTATATTCTTTTAGTGTGTTCACAAATGCAAATAAAAATAACTATTCAAATTTTGCTTCTTAAATAATAAATGTTATTCAATAACCTATTCAAGTATTACAAATCTCCATGTAGACACGTCAAAGTTAATCTGTTAGCCAAATTTATTCCCCTATTGGACTTCTAAAAAAAATTGAATTAGTCAAAATTAAAGATATGACAGGAAGACTTGTGCCGTTCTATAATTCTACAAGTTACACATTCTTAAGTTGCTCACTTATAGCAGTCACATTAATCAGTCTCAAAAATATTCCCCAACAGTCCTCAGAAAAAAAAAAAAGCATTTTAAACCGAGGATCTAGAGCTAATGCTTTTTGACAGCGGCACTGAATAAATGGAACATAAAAGAAAAAGTACCAGCCATCGTGACTGATAACGCCACTATTGTGAAGCTACTTCAAGTCTTCTGCTTTGAGCGCACACTCACTTTTGTAGTGGAGGCTGCTCTAAAAACTACAATTGCCAGCTTGCTTTGCCGGGTGAAATGAGTTGTAGGATCTCATATTTTTACAGCTAAAAACTGCTCTAGATTCTGTTATTTTGTTAAACGGAAGCTTGGAGCTAAACGCAGTCTCCAGTGTAGATTGTTTAGTCTTTGCTAGTTTGGATGTTGACTGAGATTACATTTATGGGTACGTCGGAATAACTGATTTCTCAAATTTGTTGTGTTACAACAATAATTCGTTTCTGATTTGGGCACAAGGTGACTTAAATGGAAGCTTGGAGCTAAATGCAGTCTCCAGTGTAGATTGTTTAGTCTCTACTAGTTTGGATGTTGACTGAGATTACATTTATGGGTACATAGGGATAAGTGATTTCTCAAATTTGTTGTGTTACAACAATAATTACCTTCTGATCCACACTGCTTACATATGGTTTTGCTTTTATCCAGTTGTTCTTTACCAACGCATCATCTGAATCCGTTGCAAGTCCATACATCTGATTTAAGTGTCTAAGACAATGATTTTAGTTAAAGAGGCCACACCATTTTATGCAAAGTAGTAAAGTGCTTCTTCTGTTGAAAGCCTTACCAGGTGCATTAGCTCCATCTACTGGATTGCACGCCAAAAACGAAGGTAAACAACAAGCTAGATATAGTAATTGAGCAGGTTAGAGATTCTTGAGATCATCTTGAGACTTAAAAGAGTTACTATTAAAAATTAACGATTAATTAAAATATTCATATTTTTACCCAGGCCTACAGATAACAATGAATGAGTTTACATTCACACACATAACTGGTGAGTAACCTAGTTAAGGCAGAAACCTGACTTCTAAAAAATATGTGCAATTAATCTTCTGGAGTTCTCCTTTGGCAAAATGTTCCAACACCATTAAACTATGCAAAAAAGAGTTAAATATCATCATCAACCTCTGTGAATTTGAAAATAAGCATGAAGACTGTGATCATTTCCTATAGTTTTATATGTTTAGTCAAATACATACGGTTTTTAAAGGCTTCTGTTACATGAGTACTTAGCACACTCTTTTGTACTTGGCTGTGCAATTGAGCCCTGCAAAGGACCTGGTATATTTGCTTCTTGCCTTATACCCAGTGCAGCTAGAATAATAACAACACAAGTATTTTTACTTTAATTATTTAAATATTGCGGTAGGTCACCCATTACTTTAAAAATTCATCTAATTATATAACATGTTACTTTTAATGCACTAGTCTACTGCTCTCAACACTGGGTTGCTGAGTTTAGTACCTTGCCTTTTGTTCATTAACATAAATTTAGCACTTCCTGAAATACTTAGACAGATTTTTGCAGCTAGAGGAAGGAGTAATGCGACTGCCCAGGCATTTGCCTCAGAAAATTTACTTTGCGGACGCTTCCACCTGTCAAGGTAAACAGAGTGCCATGGGCATGCACAGACAACAAATTCCTTAACAGTACCCCGGTTAAGAGTTTACATGGCCACATAACCGCGTTATTCACAGAGTGATCTACCTCTGTTAACCAGCTTTTCAGATGTCAATAACGCGGTTTCTCTAACCAGAATAAGGGTTTACCTTGCATTTCAGAAAACAGGTTTCTGTCAATAACCAGGTTATTAAAGTGCATGTAAGCACTAAGGACTAAGAAGATAAGCATTACATTTGCAGTATTGCCAGCTTGGTACTAACTAATGAAGGATGCTGTGCAAAATTTCTCTGAGCTGATTGCATGAATATTAGCAGACTCTTTATTGAAGAAACTGAATTGTATTTGAAAGTTATCTTGCAAATATCTAAATGCACTTGTCTCAGACTATAATCACTTTTCAGAATGAGATCTGCATTAGAACCTTGGGTTTTCTTTTCATATTATAAAATGGTAAAACACAATTAAAAAAATTAAAGTAAATTAAATGTTTTTTAAAAGTTGAATTTAATACACGTATTAAATTGTGAGTAATTTTTAAAAGATAAGGAAGGCTATGATTTACTCATTTTTAATTAGAAAGGATTTTAAGAAAAACTTAAAGCAGGGTGGCATACTGCACATGCCTGAAAGCACACATTGCTCTGGAAACCTCTGAATGATTGTATGAATTCTGATGACCAAGCAATAGCATGTGTTTTATAAGAAATGGAAAAAGAACATCACCTGTATGTATGTGTGTGTGTGTATATATATATATATATATATATATATATATATACTAAAAAATACCAGCAGCGGAGAAGTAGTGTGTTAAAGAAGCAATGAAAAGAAAAGGAAACATTTTGAAAATAACGTAACCTGATTGTCAATGTAATTGTTTTGTCACTGTTGTGAGTGATGAGTGTTGTTGTTATATATATATATATATATATATATATATATATATATATATATATATATATATTTACACACACACATATATATATATATATATATATATACATACATACACACACACATATATAAACATATATATACATATACATACATATCTACATATATACACACACAGCTATTTCATATCAGTGCAATACGCTGTTTGTTAAAACGGTTGACTCCCGCTCTTACGTGCAATAACAAATCAAATCATGCAGTTGTCTTTGCTCATATGTCATTTTAGAGCTGGACGCCTGGCATCTTTTTTTGGCAACAAGTTCGTTTATGTTTGGTGTGAGGTTCTGTGTTGTGGAGATTCTCAGGATGGATTGCAGGTGCTCATCAGTGAGGCGACTCCTGTGTGCTGTTTTGTTAGTCTTTATCACTGAGAAGAGCTTCTCACACAGATATGTGCTACCAAACATGCACAAGGTTCGAGCCGCATGTAGACGGACTTTTTGTTCTTCAAAGTCACCAAAGCGCCGCAAACTCAGTGCGCAATAACTCTAGTAAGCGGTAAGTGTTACGGCAAGGCAGCTGAAGCGCTGCATTATGGGATCTGTAGTTTATTGTGTTACCAGCGCTTCATATACCCGGCTTTAATAACAATAATACAGTATATAAAATGATCTCGGGCGGTTATAATTACACGCCGGGCGGATGTGGCCCGCCCCTTGAGTTTGACACATATGGACTAAATAGAACTTGAAAAGATATATTTTTCAAATGTGATCGCAAATTCAGATAGAGTTGACGCAAGACTACAGCCTGCATGCCTCAATGAGTCATCCTCCCCTCGCTCTTACTTTTTTACCGTTCATCTAATGAATACACTGAGTATGGCTTTACCAAAACAATCATTGATGGCGAATAAAGTATCCATTATTCGAGTATGTAGAGCGGGATATATATATACATATATATATATATATACCCGCATCAGCGAGAAGTAGTGTGTTAAAAAGGTAGAAAAGAAAAGGGAACATTTTAAAAATAACGTAACATGACTGTCAATATACAGTATTTGTTTTGTGAGTGTTACTGAGTGTTGCTGTCATCAAGGATTTGATTATCATTATTTCTTTCAATCAGGTTCGTATTTGTAGGATGTGTTGTGTTCATGTTACATTCCGTGTTTGTCAATCGTTGTAAAGATGACAGGTTTCATTCATCGATTCGTTTCTTACTGCATCAATAAACAGCTCGTCTTCTTCTTTATCTGAGACCTGACACACTGCATGCACGGGTTTTTTACACTGTCTTCCTTTAGCGGGACATTGACTTTTTCCACCGTGTGCTTTGTTTCCACAGTAGCTGCATTTATGAATATGCTTATCAGACGCTTCATATTTTTGCTGCCTTTTCAATTGTGTAATTCGGTTTTGTTCAGCTCTTTGGAACTGTTGCTTTTTATCTGTGCACTGCGTCAGTTCACGTGAGCCACTCGGTGTACTTGCATCGAAGGTTCCCAGCTGTGCTGGTGCCATCTCGTGCTATGTCCATGGCTGTATTTAATGTTACCTTAGTCCTGGCACTTAAAACTTTCTCTCGCAGTTTCGCTGAGTTTGTGTCAAACACCACCCTGACCATCTCATCTTCCTCTCCATAAGCACAGTCCTTCACCCGTGAATATTTACCCGTGGCAGTTTGCTATTGGATTGCCACTGACGGACGGCCTTATATGGGCAGGCACTAAATTACAAACGCCAGCGCAGCCTGTCTATGAACTTAATTTAAAGTGTAGGTTTACATCGTGCTTTGTTTCAGTAGCAGAACTCATGAATATGGTTGTATATGTCACTCGCTCGCTTCTTATTGTTTCGCTGCCTTCTCAATTATATAATGCATGTTTTCTTAAGCGCTTTTTTGAGGTCTTCCTGGTTTTCTATGTACTGCGTGATTACGTGGGAGGCGTGATGATGTCACACGAAGCTCCGCCCCCACGGCGTTGAAGCTCATCTCCATTACAGTAAATGGAGAAAACTGCTTCCAGTTATGACCATTACGCGTAGAATTTCGATATAAAACCTGCCCAACTTTTGTAAGGAAGCTGTAAGGAATGAACCTGCCAAATTTTAGCCTTCCACCCACACGGGAAGTTGGAGAATTAGTGATGAGTCAGTGAGTGAGTCAGTGAGTGAGTGAGGGCTTTGCCTTTTATTAGTATAGATATATATATATATTTGTGATGTATGGCTGGCCATTTGTCCTGCTCAATACCCCCAAGCCGCCAGGTGGAGCCATCCTTGCAGTATGGAGGTCCCCAGAAGACCAGCAGGGCATCATGGACATTGTAGTTTTTATACGCAGCCCTGCTGGATGCCATGGGGACCACTAGGGGACGCTGCAGGGAGGAACAACGGATATTTTTCCCTACGCCCCGGAAGCACACATGGACAAGGGGAATGACGTGCTTCCGGGGTGAAGAAAAGGACATTTTACCTGACCCGGAAGTGATTGAGAGTCACATGGACTGGGGATTAGAACGCTTCCGGATCAGGGTATTTAAAAGGATTGTGGCAGCTCCCAGGCTGAGCTGGGTGGAAGGGTGGCAATGCGTCTGGGAGTGGAGGATTGGTTTATTGTAGTATTTGTGATTTGTATGATTTTGTATGAATATAGTGGAGGAGAGGGTGCTTTGTGCACTGTGGCATTTAAAAGTCAACTTGTGGACTTTTACCTGGTGTCTAGAGTCGTGGACAGGGGTTCAAGGGAGCGAGAGCGCCCCCTATCTGTCACAATATATATATATATATATATATATATATAAAAATCTTGTGACGATACAAGACTTTCCTGTGACGAGACGTGATCTTTTGAAGAGAGACAAACAGACACTTTCACGGTTAAGTCATGTCATACTTACAACCTTTGGAAGCAAGTCCCGTGATACACATGCAGAGCAGGTTAGAGATCACGCGGCACGGCAGCAGCAGAAAGCTAGCGGCTGATTGAGCAAAGAGGAGTTAAAAAAAACAACTGTTATTTGTTTCCCAAAGTATCGACTTTTAACAGGGGTTTCAGAGGAGCGACCACATCTTCTTGGGATGCGTTCAGTCACTCTCTTTACAACGGCACGTAGCGCTGGCGGGATTGAAGTGGTAGGCAAACAAAGTGCACATCATGGGGCACTGCTGCAAGCCAGCAGCTGATTGAGCAAAGGGGAGGTTAAAAAAAAAAAAAAAAACTGTATTTGTTTCTAATTCTATCACTGTTTAAGAGGGATTTCCGGGGAGCGACCACATTTCTTTGGGGAACGTTCAGCCCCCTTCTTCACAACGGCGTGTAGTGCTGGCAGTGGGTGGGGGAAGGGGTTGGCGAGCAAAGCAAGCAGGGGATGAAGCCGGTAAGAGAGACCTTGGGTGTCTTAAAAGTTACATAGTGGGTAAGTAAATGAGGACAGTCATATTGGCAGGTTCAAGTTCAGACTGTTGTAGTGGTAAATCCATTTATGAATTATAATCATCTGTTTTCCTTAATTCGACTTAAAACGTCACCAGTTTAACACATAAGAGATACAAGCACTGCTATTATAGAAATAAACAGAAACAGTAATTTTACTGCACACACTGTACCAGCATTCATCTGCCTTTTGAGAAGAATGTTTGGTAAAACAATTTAAACATTCTTTAACAGGAATGACTTCAGGCACTTTTTTCTGTAGATGTACACCTACTTGGGAGTTATTGTGGCCCATTACTTTTGAAAACACTGCTCCCTGATATGCTGCATTAAAGCCGTGTGCATGAATTTCTTGCTTCAGGTCATGCCACAACAAGAAATTGTAAAATGAAATTTTTCAATTAGCTTCAGCTGTTCTACTGCTGATTTACATGTGTTTAGCATTGTGTTAAGCCTTTCCACAAGGATGGGCACCCTGATGCTAAACTCCAGGATTACAGTTCCTATTTTGAGACTCTGGTGTGATGTTTTATTTTAAATTTTTGTTACTTCTTAATTATTATACTCCCACCGTCATGCTTCAGAGTTGGAATGAAATTCTTTTATTAGAATACAGTGTTCCCCTTTCTGCTTATCTATCCATAAACCTTTCATAGAAAGCAAGATATATTTTCCTTTGTTTTAAAGGTGACCAAATTGGAATGAAGAATCTTCCTTTGTCTTCCACTGAGTGAATCACAACACAGCAGTTATAAGTGTGTGCTATGACTGCATAAGACTGCTTTGAACCAGCATTTACTATTGATTTGATTCGCTTTATCTGCAACCTAATCTTACCAAAAATATCCTTCTTAAGAATTTTCTTTATTAATAACTTAGACACCTTGTTTGCTAAAGACCTCTTTACACTGTAATAACACTGAAGCTCCAGGGCTTCCAACTTTAAAACAGAGTCAGCTGAAGACAAAACTTTATTGATACAAAAATAAATCAGAAATATACTACCTTTATTAACTACTCAAAATGTGGTACCCAATCCTAATTGGCATAACTTTTTAATACCTATTAAAGCTTATATATGTTATGCCTGCCTCTTTTCACATCTCTAGCCATGACAGCAAATTTGAAACCAACAAGCGGAGAAGTACGTTTCAAGCTACTCTGGAAAGATACATTTACAATGCATGTTTTTATATTGGTCAAAATTAGCATAGTAATTGGAAATGGTTAAATTAGTCATGCTTCCATGACTTTTGCAATAAAATATAATTGGCAGACTTAAGCACTTTTAATATTAAACTCAAGAAAAATATGTGAAACTAAAAATTCTATAGGAATTTGCCAGGGCGATTCTTGTGGCAGTTTTGGGTGAAATCTCTAGGCCAAAAAATGATAGCTGGTCCTTATTTTGATGTACAAGACTTGGAACAATGTATTCATTAAAGGTGGTAAAACATTTTTAAAAATTACATAAGAAGTTTAGTATTTAAAGCACAACAACTACTAACTATTACTTCTAGTGAGACCATCCCAGACATATTTATACATGAAGTGGCCACTTTGTAAAAGCACTATATAAATATAAAGAATTATTATTATTAATATTAGTATTATTATCATTATGTAAATCTGTCATCCAAATGTAGTTAAGCGGCTCAATTAATAAGACATCAATATGTGCATACAATGCCATTTAAAGAAGGGAGGCCAGTACCCATGCATTTTGAGCGTATGTGCAACTCAGAAACCTGGCACAACTAAAGATTTGAAAGTAGCATTGAACGTGGCATTATTCTGCAGAGCACAGAATTATTTGGGACTTTCACACATGGTGTGCTGGTAATGTGCCATCTCTCTATAAACATTCTACATACTATTGCATTCCTGTGATTAGAAACAAATCATTGGGAATAGGTCAAACAGATGACAGGCCGTGTGAAGTGTCAGAGCTGGGCTACAGTCAGTTAACAGGTTTGCCAAAACAGGCATATCAGAAGGCACTCATTATTCAACCTTGTGAAGAAAAAAGTTTCTCAAACAACAACCTATAAGAGTTAAGCACTTTGTTGAGAAAAAACAACTTATGTTGTTAGAATGTTGGAAACAGATGAATTAATGCTGATTCTTATTGATGGGTCATCCAGGATATGGATAAAGCCTCATAGGTCCATGAACCCATTTGCCAGGTGAGAGTGGTGTAATGGTGTAGTGCGTGTTTCCATAGCACACTACATCATTTGATTGCATTACAGAAAGGCTGGGATACGAAAGAATATAACACTAATGCTACATCAGGGAAACGGCATACTCACCTTTCAAATTGAATTTTTTACTAAGATAATGCTCCATGCTATAAGGATGAAACACTAGGCATTGTGACCAACAAGTAAATGAACAACTTTTCAAAAAGTGAAAATAATTTTTTGTATGATTAAAAAAAATGTAAAAAAAAAACACCTTTATCTGCACATCTTTCCTACTCTGCAATACTAATATAAACAAGTAATTAAGATTATCTGTTACTGATAAATAAAATGAAACGATAAGTAAAGGTCCCTGCTCAATTGAAAAAAATGCCAGTATACTGTGACAATCATTCATTCATCAACAAATTCAGTGTCTGGTCACTTTAAAAGGTGGACCACTAGCAGTTATGTTTATTCTGAGTAAATTAGCCCATTATTACCACTTACTGACTGCCATTCCTGTTTCATGTGGACCTGCACTGCAAAAAAAACGAGTTAGCTAAGTTAGCCAGTTGTGATGATTTATTTATTTAAAAAAAAAAACAAAAAAAAAAACACTGAAGTAGTGTTCAGTTACCCCTCAAATATTTTCAAACGTTTTGGCTGATGGCAGAAACCATAAGTCAATTTTACCCAAAATAGAAGCTAAACCACCAAACACATTGACACCAAATAACTGATCCCGATCATTTCTCTAGTCACAGGCATTAGAAGTCAATAACATCTCCAAAAGGGCAAGATGGAAGATTCTTTGTAGCTAACTTGGGGGCCACCAAGTGGGACACGTTATTATGAAGGCTTAGTTCATGCCATATAAAAATGTCACCAAGTTTTTCACTGGGTGGTCTCCACCCGATGATATTTGCACCACAAGATATACCAAAAGCACTGTAACATGTGGGATGTGGAATTAGGAAAAATACAATTTTAAATGCCTGCCATCAGGAAATAATAGTAAAGGAAGTTAAGGCTGATGAAGCAGTTTCAGGTGGAATGAACTGGACCCAGTCATAAAACAAATTGTAAGCAATGGGTAAGAGGTAACTTGTGCTCAGTGATGAGCTATGGATCTCAACATCAGGAAAGGTGTACTTGTTTGGTGCAAAATATGCCCAACTCAAATCTTTCCATGTATAAAACTTTTTAAAAGCTGGATTATAACACTTTCTGGTCTTTGGCCATTTGGTCCAACTTGAAGTGACAGGAAGAAGTAAACACAAACAATAGTGTTCTAACACCAAATACTACATGAGACGGAGCCATCAATCAGTAGAGAAGATATGAAATTTCCACCTTCTGTCTATCAAGCCTCTTTGATTAGTTAATTGGTAACATATCCCAAAATCGAATCCAGATTACCAGGTTACAAACTGTCAGGGTCACTCCTTGAACTGCATGAATCAATAGCATATTCCAAATTCTCAGGACCTTTGTGTGAAGAAGGGCTTTTCTTGGTTTTGGTCTAGGATGTACTTCACCTCACTCTGCCTCTGTGCTCTTGAGTACATGATTCACTATTTATGATTCTGAAGGGTTAATTTTATCAATGCCTTTCAGTTTTTGTAGACTTTATTTACGTTATCATGTAGTTTTGTCCTTGCAGGATTAAAAGATTTAATAGCCAGAATAGGATGTGAAATTTACTTTAGACATGTGTTTGGTTGCTTCTAGTGGTGTTGTGACATTTTTTATAATGTAGTGTAATTGCAAATTGCCCATCCACTGTGGTCAAACCAAGCATTATAGAGTCATGATATCCCGTGTTTAGAATCTGATATTAAAACATTAGCTTCCTACAGGTATGTTTACCTGTAAGTAACACTTTTCTATCTGTGCACATGACAGTATGAAAGCTTTCAAGGCAGCTAAGGCCCCTTCTTTAGGCAGGATGTAACTGATTACATCTTGGTTAAAAAGAGCACCTTAGCTTCATCAAATGCTTGCATATTACAATCTGTTCAGTTAGCCAATAAAAGGTGTCATTTTACTTGACTTCTCATTGCATCCATAGTAGCTAACACGATACAACACCCTACTACAACTATCTGTGTAGATTAAACTGTCCAACTAATTGTCCAGTTTTAAAGAGTAAATTGTGGTGGTGACAGAGCTTCACTGTTTACTTTTCTAGAGGCACAGAAAAGAAGAACAGCAAAATGTTTTTACAATGAAGAACTTAATATTGTATTACATACTTTAAGAAACAGTTGAAAGAGTTATTGCCTTTTGAACTTAACTTTGTATTCAATAACTCTAGGCATCAAGGTGCAGGTTATACTGAGATTTTGTACATATAAAAAAGCCACATATCTGTGAATGACTCGGTGACAAGAGATTTTTGGCTATTTACAGACCACCAAAAAAAAAAATATGCCACTAATGGCCCTGAGACCTAGAAAAATCCTATCTTACAAAAAACCTAATCTAAATCATAAAAAATCTGTGATGGTGTTTTGTGTATAGTGGGAAAAGTGATTTTAAAGATGGTCCAGGGCTGTTTTATAAAGCCAATGGCAGGTCAGTGACATTGCCCGAGTCTTGCCTCTGATCCTTTTTAAATTGATGTTGTTGACATTCATAAAGAAAAATACATGCACAAGAATAACAATTAAAAATTACTTACAATTATAAAATATCACTCTCAATATGAAAACAATATTGACTCATATTGTTCAAAGAATGTAACATATACCATTCTGTCATTCTATTCTTCTGTATTAGGATATGAATTTACTTTATACGGGAGACCGAAAAATTCCCAGAATCGGTTGATACTACAGGAGTACAGTGTAGCTCTTGAATATGCTACAGGGTATTATAAGCCTACAGTCTGGTTAAGCGGTATGCTAAATGTCATCAAGTTAAGGTGATTAAGTGCATATTTCTGGTGTTAATTCTACAACCACAGAGGCAACTTTGGCAATATTTTTTCCCTAAGCCACCATGGCAGATTTTCAAGGGACAATGATGACCACATGTTTTGACATTGATGGACTTGTTCATAAAGAGCTTGTTCCCCATGAACAGACAGTTAAATCAGTGACACTACACTGAAGTGTTGAGGCGTCTGCACAAACCAGTGAACAAGTTTTTGTCCAAGAAAAACATGATTATTGATTCACACCCCCCATATTCACCAGATCTCATTCCTTGTGACTCCTTTTTGCTCCTGAAATTAACATTGAGACTGCAGGGAAGAAGATATGCTACCACTGAAGGAATCTGGGGAAAAAACCCTGGAGGCTCTAGACATGGTAACAAAAGATAAGTACAGGAAACGTTTCCAGGAATGGGAGAAATGCTGGGACACTTGTATTACATCTCATAAAAAAGGAAGTAAATTTTATATATTTTTTATTTTGTTGTCAATTCTGGGAATTTTTGGGCTCCCAGCTCATATATTATTTGTCAGGAAGCATAACATCTTTTAATTTTGCTTGAATTTTCCATTGTCGTCTTCTATATTCCATAATTTAAACTGATTACATTACCAATGTTCTTCAAGAAATTATGAATGCCACAGTTTCTAGCAATCCTGCAATGTTTTTCTTTGCTTACATGTCTTACTTGCTCTGGCACAATTATTTAACTGGAAGTATAAAATTATCACACATAATCACAGTATTCTGCAAATTTCTCTATTTATATGCATAGCGTCATGTTGACTGAAAAAAGAGGGCTTTCAGAATGCAAGACTTAATTACTACTAGTTTGGTATAAAACCACAGAGTTGTCCCCCAACATTAAGATAAAACTCGTGGCATTTCATGTAATGAAACACAGTAACAAATTAAATTTTGCATGAAATAACAGAGCAGAGGAAATCATGAAACATGAAAGACTGAAAAAAGAGTCCAGCAATGCTGGTGAAGTAATCAATTTATTTAAAAAAATAAAATATAAAAAAAATCAGAACAGCTGAATAGTCACTTCAGGCATCACTGAATTATTTCAGATATGTGTGGTTTTAAAGCTATCACCTATTACTAAGGACATACTTAAAAAAAAAAAAAAAAAAAACTTTTCTCACTTAAAAGCTGCAGCCCACACACACTATACAACTATGTAAGAATAAGAATTGACATATGAAAAGATTGCAACTTTATTTTGTTAACGCTGAGTGATGAATGTGAAGCCAGATAAAATAATACTGTCTTGAGATTCTCAGAAATGAGACTGCAGAGTAACCAAGCTGACAGCCTGTCAAATACTCAGCAAGTCTGCACTTTAAGAAACACAATAAAGTGAGAGTGTACAAATAAGTCATAGGGCCTCGCTGAGAACCTTACTATTATGGGTTCAGTCAGCTCTAATTAATCAGAAAGGGCAGTTATAAAAATGTAGTCAACAATTCTTCTTTTTGCGAAACTGCATGTCCACAATTACTAACATATTAATGGCAATACTTGATAATATCATAGCCCATCAATAGCATTTAAAGCATTTCATCAATAACATGCTATCATTTAGGGACAATGGGCTAATAAGCCCTTTAACTGCCTACATAAAAATAATAAATTGCAGTGTATAGGAGTAATCTGATCAGAGTTAATGTGTAGGGAGCATACAATTATCTTAAACTTAGTAGTCATTGTCACTCATGGACTTCTTCTCTGCTTAGTTTTCACAAGCAACCAATCTGTAAATAAAAGACAAAAAAGAAGCAAAATAACACAGGACTACAAAATCCTGCAAAATCACATGACATGACCATTGTGGCTGTAAAGCAGAAAGTAAATGCACCCTGACTTAGTTAGACCTCTCACTCATCTATGGTCTGCATGTGCCCCACACTCCTCTTCTAACCTCTGTTCTCCTTGGGTGGTAGTGAAGCAGCTGTAAAATTTAGAACAAGAAACATCTGTCCTGTAGAAACTGAACTTCAGGCAAAAAACCTTTACAACACACTATTCTTGATATTTTTATGACTTTTTGTTTTCCAGTTTCCTATTGATAATATAATTTATCTCAAATTTGTCTTTGACAGTACAGTAAATTATGTGGTAAATAAATTAAAACAGGCAAAAAAATAAGTACATAAGTTTAAAACAAAAAAATCGAGTCTTTTTCATCTTAACCACATATACTAATTGGAACAAGAGGGGTACTTATGATTTGCAAACCATCAACATTTGGATACTTTTGCAAATCATTATACATATAGACACACACTACTGTGCGGTACAATATATATCCTTACTAGAAATAGTTTTGTCAACTATTAACCACATGGGGCATTCATATTGCATATTTACCTAATAACAAACACACATGCACAGAAGGAAACTTTTCTTTCAGATGTTAGTAATCCTCCACATATGATTGCCAGCGTAGGATATTATGGTGAGTGACTGGATTGTCCTTCAGCTCTAATAATAACATTTGGTCAGCTTGCTTTCTTAAATTCATCTGATAAGAACTGCAAATTAAATAAGAGCTGATATTTTTCTGAAATTCTTACAAAACAGACTCCTAAAAGTACATTTATTCCAAACTAGTAACCAAAGACCAAGCCCTTCCTTAGTCCGATGGACAATCTCAAACAATTATAAGAAAGGATGAGTTTGTAATTGCAAGAGTTATGACTGAGTAAACATTTAAACATTTTTCTTAATAGATACATTTTTGTAGTGTTCCGTATAGGTGTTTTTGGAGTTTTAAAACATGGCTTTTGATATTATTATCAGTCTCATTCTATATTTAGTTTGGAACATGCTCATTTTAATTAACATTATTTTCCTAGCTATTATTTAGTTTTTTGTAGGAGCCGTCATTTTGTGATGTCAGTTGCTAAGCATCACCACGGCCGGGAGTTGTGTGTTGATGATATCATCATAACAATAGTATGCTGGTGCTGCAGAACAGATCACTACTAAAGACTGTGGATATGTGCTAAAAGTTTCTTGATTGTTTTTTTGATTAGGGTTCTTCATGTTTAAACTACTTGCAAAGTTTTTTGACTACAGTTTTGTTTGGTGTTTTGGCTTTTATTTATAACTAGCCAACCCGCGGCGTACCATACGCCACATAATCAGGCCGTTTTTTTAATGATTTTTAAGCACAGGGAGAAAATTAACATTTGAAAAATCGGCAATGTAATAAATCAGCAAGAAAAGCAACATTATAACAATGCACAGAACGAACCAACACAGTAAAACAGTTTGCTATGGTGCACGCGGTCGTGCGTCATAAACGAAAACTCGGTTTTTAAAGACTGCTCACTTCATTGTGTATATGACTGTAGGTGAATGAAAAGATGCAACTCTGGAGAGGGCAACATACAATACAGCATTTTACACGCTGCATACAGCGATTCACATTCACGACAAATTGTTTTATACGCTGCGTACAGCGATTTACATCCGTGACAAACATGCCTCTTCTTAGATAGTCCTGTCGCGTCCACCCTCGTTCTTGAAGCATGCACACCGCCTGATCATGTGGTGCCTCTGTGTGAACCAGTCAGGCACAGAGAAGGTCAACTGCCGAGAGAGTGTCTCGACTGTTGCAGGGCCTGCATTGGTGAAGCAGGTGAGACGGTAATGAAACAGAAGCACAGGGCTTATTGGTTTTTAAAGACTGCCTCCTTCTTTGGGTTTTAACCAGTACACGGAACGAACCAAAACACAATTGTCCGTGCGGCGCTCAGGCATGGAGGGTGGAACGGGAGGAGAGAAGGACGACGTCCACTCCGCTCCCTCCGTCATGCTAGTCTGCTGTTTTCTCGTTCAGTATACACTGCCTGCTGATGTGCCCACCTCCAACTCGTCACTCGAGTTGTTGTCGTCTTTGCACAGTCCAGATGCACCTGTGACTCACGTAGACTTTTCATTGCTCTGTGCGGTTCTGGCTGCCTTTTTATATATAATCCACCAAGACACCCGACCACAGTGGTAGCGAGGTGGGAGGGGGGTGTGTACAAAGTGCAGGAGCATCTAAGAAGACGCATGTTTGTCGCGGATGCGAATTGCTGTATGTTGCGTGTAAAACAGTTTGCTATGGTGCACGCGGTCGTGCGTCGTAACCAAAAACTAGTTTTTTAAAGACTGCTCACTTCATTGTGTTTTAACCTCAGTTGTAAAGGAATGTTTTAAGGATCCCATGGGATACCCCTCGCAAACAGTTTTACACGCTGCATATGGCGATTCACCTCCGCGAGAAACATGCCTCTATTAACAGTCAGCGTGGGTCGGAGCAGCATGTGACCTCTACGACAGACGAATATAAATGACGCCGGTTTTTCTGTGTCGTCGCGTCCGAGTTGGTGGGCATCACTCTGTGAGTTGTCATCGTATCCAATGGTCTTGGAGTTGGTTGGTGTGGCTCCTTCCTGCGTGCGCCATAGGTGTCTCACTTGTTAGCGGCTTAGTGAATCCACGCCCCGTGCTTTCCATGGTTGTCTTGCCTTAGTGAAATATATATACTGTATCAATAATGTTTTACTCTCTGCTTTCAACACTTTTGCAGGTTTTGACAATGATTCATCTTCTGGTCCATAATTATCTTTGGTCCATGGACCTGCCGTTTTTCCCCCCAACACTGACAGAACAGTAAGTGGTTACAACTTCTCCTAAAAAACTATGGCACATGCATTTTTTTCAGTCTCTTTAATGTAAGCAGGCTCATCCAATTTCAAAAGCCAAGAGGTTCAGTTGAGCACCTGCACCTGATAGTAGAAAGTACTCTTTTTGGGACTGGAAGCTGTAGTCCATAAAGCAAGCTGAATACTCTGAATCTCTCTGAACATTGGGATTGATAACCAGCTCAAAGATCCACTCCTTCAAGCTTGAGCTCTGTGTCAGTGATTTACTCCAAAAAAAAAAAAAGCTTAAGTGAAAAATGGCATCATATCACCTACAATTTTGTGCCAAAAAGATTAATACTTTTTCTTATGAAGTTGCAGAAAGACACAGCAACGAAATTAACCCCCGAAGAACACTGGGGAAGACAACACCACAGGCACAGAAAAAAAGACAATGCAAAAAATATAATGAGTGTACTCCACCACAACAACGTGCAACAACATGTAATCCCACACGGTATCCTTAAAGGCTTATTGTTGTAAAACTGCTTTACTTGAGCCAAGATAAACCAGAACTCTAAAAAGCACAGGAACAGTCAGCTAAAGACCTGCTTTATTATAATTGATTGCTACTTTGTAAAAAGCTCATGCTTAAATGTGTCAAGAAAACTTCCAGGTTTTATAAGCTTTTAATTAATTTGGAGACAACAGAGCCATGAGTAGAAATTAACAGTTTAGTTCTCCTTCACTCACAACTGTATATTAGCACAAAGACAAGCTGACAGAGATTACGCTAAAATTTCAAGAGTGAAACACAATTCACAAAAACTCTAAATGAGAACAGCTTTATCAATATTAAGGTGGCTTCACCTAACTTCATGCTCTTTTTTATGTCAATATACAACATAAGCAATTATTATACTTCAACATTCCTTGTATACATTAATAGCATGTATTAATTTATTATAAAAATTTGATACACATCCAATGATTGGGAATCTCATCTAGAGACCAAGTTTAAAAAAAATCAATGGCATTACTAGAATATCTAATAAAGTACTAACATTTCCAAAGCCAAGGCCAAAAATTGGTTAATTGATTTATTATTTATTCATCTTCCCCATAACAGAAGAAGAGAAAATGAAGACAAATATGATGACCAGTATAACAATTCTACACACCCTCTGTGTGACACACTAGTACTTAGTAGTTATAGTCAACAAATTATTCAGCAGAAGTGTGTCAAGAGAAGCTTCTTCATGCCTATGGCAGTACATCTTTATAATGCCTCACATAAGTCATGTATGTATTTGAAGTGGTTGTTGTTCTTTCTTATAATATTTATTGAACTTCTGTTAAAGATAAATTCCCCTATTGGGACAAATAAAGTTTCTTTGTTTAATCATTTGATTAATCAGTCATTCACAATATGGGCAGTTACTGTATGTAAAACAAATGGTTGAAAACTACTATCACTTCTTTTTGTTTTTGAAGCTAAAAACTCAAGAGAGAAGCTGGAAGCCCACCAACCTGACCTAATCTCTATCTTAAATGCAAGTATAATTAAAAGGGAATTTTACAAAGAAAAAAAAATCTACTTTCACTTCATTCACTTCGATGCTAGAACTTACATGTAAAATTTACTGTATAATAGAACAGTAAGATTTGTATGTCCAATCTCTCTTTAGATGTGATTGGTTAGGTTGGATGTTGTGATGTAATGAAAGAGGAAGTGTGAGTGGGAGATACTCAGGGAGAAGTAAAGTTGTATGAGGAATGCGGAGAGCATCACCCTCATAGGCAGCAAGTATAAAACAGATGGAAGATAAGAAAGAAGCCTCAAAAATAATGAGAGAGTCCCAAGATGCAGGCTTTATGGGAATGCGCTCTGAGATATTCACACACGTAAAAACAGGGGAGAGGCCCTGAAGGCACAAGTAGGGCAAAAGATAGCAAATACTTCGACAGGTACGATTCCTGTTTAAAACAAATACTGTTTTTGTTTATATGTAGGCATCTCTTTTTAAATTTTTGAAAGAATAGTTGTACTGTCATTTCCATTCAACTAAAATCTCTTCAGTTTCTAGGTCAGCAATAAAGTTCAAATATAGTCATCTATTGGCTCCAGCAGACCCCCGTGACACTGTATTCGGATTCAGCGGGTTAGAAAATGGATGGATGGATGGGATATAGTCATCTAAGATGGCAGACGTTAACTTGGACACTCTTTATTTTTCCCCACAGCAAATGTTGCTGTATTTAGTGTGTTCAAAGGACATAAATGAAAAAAGTATAATGTACCTGTATATTATCAACATCAATACATATGCAAATTTGTATATCTAAGAGTTTATAATAAAAATCTGGTTCTATATTTAATATATACACATACACAGGTAAAATTCCATTACAATGAACTCCCAGTGACCTAAAAAATATTTCAGTTTAAAGAAAATATCATTGTAATGAGATTCTGTATTTGTTACTATAGTGCTTTCTTTAACTTGCGTCCAAGCGTTTGCAATCATTTCAATAGCTTCTTTCGCGTTAATTCTAATCTCCTCCTGCCTACAAGTTATGCTTTCTCAGCATTTCCTTGCGATAATACACTTTCAGGGTGTGAATGATGCCCAAACACAATGGCTGAAGCACTGCTGTGCAATTGGGTGGGAGGAATTCAACGCAAACATTATCTAAATGCGCAAGCATGTTGTGGGCAGCACAGTTATCAATCAGGAGCGAATCATCCTTTTCTTCTTCATATTGTGAAGTTTCTGAACTCATTTGAGATCCCCACCGACACCCCCCCACACTCCCAACCCAACAGGAACAACACGCTGAAGTGCGTCCCAAAGCGCGATTGCACCGTCTGTGGAAGACTTTTGTCCGTAGCCGGGGCAGGGCAAAAACAGGCTCATTGCGCTGCAGTGAAGCGACACAGAAGCAAATCATAAAACATCGGGATTGCATTATAAGTCCCTGTCTTGCACCCCAAAACACGAGGCTGAGTCTCAGTACTTTAGCAAAACCAGCTTTATTCAGCTTGAAACAGGAATGGCACACTTATTTATTGTAGCATGATCTGCCACTCTGCTATACACAGACACAGCAGTCAGGCAGGGTTGTGGCCAGATCAGTGATCAAGTAGTCCTGTTACCTGCATTTAACAATGTACCTTGCACCATCCATCGAGATCTTTTCTGTTTGCTTTGCTGGAGAGATGCAGCATAGCTGAGAGACGCAGCATAGCTTTGGGCCTGCTGTTGCCCCGGCAACAGATAAATAGTCTTCCATAGATGCGGAGATCAGACTACTGGATGCCCTTCGGCGTGCTGTCTGGTTGGGTGAGGTACCAAGAGAGTTTACAAACCTTACATTTTTTTGAATGAGTGTCGCATTAATAGGAATGTTTCTTGAACGAGCATCACTGAACCACATAAAAACTGCTTCTTCGAGATCTTCAAATGCAACATTTCACATATGTTTGCAACCCGAGATTTTTCTTCTTTTTTTGCTTGGTCTTTCAAGAAAGTTGACAGCGTGGATGGCGAAATTCCGAATTCACTGGCAATGTCTTTTTTTCTTTCTGCCGTAATCGATAGCTGAAAAATGTAACTTTTTTTTTCTAACATGAACAGTTATCATTTTTTCATTTCTGCCATTTATATAGGAGGGTGACAATGAGGTAAATTCCAGTGGATGTTTTTCAAATGTTGACGAGCAATAAGGTATCACTGAAAACCGCAGGAAACAAAAAGGGCAAAAAAAAAAAAAAAAGTACGAGGAAAGTTCGAAGAAAGAAAGAAAAAATTACAATGTTTCTGTTTGGGGATTGTTGTGCACAACTGAGCTGCGGCCATAGAAGTAACTGCTCTGTGGATGATTCATTCAGGCATTTCAAGGTCTTTTGGGCACTTTGGTGTAATGAAAGTATCTGCTGAATGTACTTCGTAGTAACGAGATTTGTATAGACTTGCGTCATATGGGGAAACTGTCCGGACCACAAAAATACTTCGTTGTAATGAAAATTTCGTTGTAAAGATATTCGTTGTAACGGAATTTTACCTGTGTGTGTATATATATATGGTACAGTATGGTACCAGTATTTTGGGATTATCAGTACTGGAAGTAAACATCAACTTTTCTTTCAAAAACTCACCCACAAAACAACATTTCCTGGCACACTGTGGTTGTAGCAACACCATCCGTTTTGCATATTTCACGAAACAAAAATACACAGTTCGATGCGATCAGAAATTCACATGGGAACCCAACCCTACCTATTGCTTTGGTGAAATCAGGATCAATAGGGAAGTTGTGTTGAGTGAGGTGTGAAGAACCAGGGAGGCAAGCAATTGTGCTCCGTATCTGGGGAGGCTCGATTAAGATGGGTGGTTTTGGAGCTGTCCTCTATTTGTTTTGAAACCATTCTGTTACACAGGTCTGGTATTGATACCAAAGTCAATATTTTAGTACTAATCTATAGCTTTTCCAAAAACATCATTCATAAGATATACTGAGGCTATTATTTAATAAAAAATAAAACTGGACCTCATGTTAATGTACTTGATCTATTCTAAACAAATCTGAGCTTGTTCATATTTTCTTTAAACACCAAACTTTGTACTTTTCCTGATAATGTTTTACCTGCTCCATGACATACAGAATACAATCTGCACATATTAGTCATGCATTTTTCTAGTTACACTGGCTAGCAGCAATCTTTCATATACATTTTACATTCCTCACGCTTACATACAAAGACCTTAATAGCTTTGCCCCCTCTTCTCTTTCTGTACTTCTTCATACAGTACTACCTCATCCTTCAGGTCCTCTGCCTATAGTCTTGTCTACTGTGGTAGCCTGGTCATTTAGTGCTATTGCTCCCAAACAGAGGAGCACTCTTACTCAGTCTCTCCTCATGTGCACAGGCCTTTCCTCTTTCAAGTCCAATCATAATAATATCTGATCACCAAATATTTAAAAAAAGTTTACTTAAGACCTAATAGTTATTACTTGCATAGTTATTCTTTTGTTGGATGTGCTACAGTTTCATATTTACCTGTATATTTACATTTTATTTTTAAATTGTGCTTTTATAATGTCAAGTATCTCATTTTTTGCTTTGGCTTTCTATGCATCAATTTATTAATTCAATGTTTTAAAATAACCTTGGGTTTTTGGTAATGTGTTATATAAATAAAACATTATTATTATAATTATTATTACAACAATTGGCCTTCAATGATGGCAGGACCTTTGCATTGATGATATTTATAAAAAGTTACTCTTATATTTCCAGGCATAATAGTTCAACAGCTGGTGTGATGTTTTATGAATTCAGCTACTATAGTTCTCTTTCCTAATGAGCCTATTTTAATTATCTGTTTAAAAAGACACCTTTAACATGTATATTTTGTAAATAGACCATTCCTATGAATACTAATTAATGACTATGTGTATAAAAATTAGAGTAGTGAACTTTGCAAAAGGAGTTTGTGATACCAGGTTTAGTATAGTGTCAGCGAAACTGAATTCAACAAAAAAAGGGCTTAAATTTAGGAATCACACTATCACAACTCATTATCTAGTATGTAATTACATTTAGCTTAATTTAAGGTAAACCCTAAATATGAAGTTAGAAAGGCATGCCATTTTGTTAGGCCACTTGCAAGAGAGCATAGCCAGAGACTGTGTGTTGATGATATGTCATCGTGGTGACAGTATATTGGTGTCGCAGGACAGATCACTATCGATGATTATGGATATGTGTTGAAAATTACTTTACTGTTGTTGTGTTTAGGTTTATTCAGTTATCTGAATTCTTGCAAAGTTTTTTTTGACTACAGTTTTTTTTGGTGTTTTGGCATAATAATTGGGAATAAAGCTGAGTGCAGAGAGAAACCTCATGCCAAGACAGAGAATATGCAAACTTCACGCAGTCAGTAATCAAATGGCTCCTGGCATTGGGAAGCAGAAACACTAACAACTATGTCACACAACCGTGACAACACTTGTTACAGTACATTAATATCCAGGCAACAAGACCTTTGTACAATAGCAGGATAAAGCAAAAGGTGATGTCCACAAAGCTAACAACCACCTAACAACAGAGCTAGGGGCAACTAGTTGAAAGAAACACAAAACTGCAGCACCAAAGGAATGCATTGCTTGCTACTATTTTATATATTTTACCTAGGGTGGATTAAAAATCTCAGCCAATCATCAGGGGAAGGATGCATCATTGCATTTCGTAAGACAAGAGGCATATCAAAATATGCCAATATGAAACATACAGTTCATGACATAGGTTAATCTAGATGTTATAATGCAGTAGGCTGCAATACCTATTTCCAATGCTAAAAGCAAACAGAGGACATCACTGAGCAAATGTTACGTACATTTACCAAACACACATGGCATTGTATAAGTGATATGTATCAACAGCACAAGTCAATATTCCCAGAATTCATTAACCAAAATAAAAAAGCACATGATATGATGTTAAAATTGAAATGTCTCCTCCATAGTAGCATTTTGCTGAACACACAGTAACATTTCAATAATTGTCTACCTACCTCAGATGTGACTCCATGACTCTATCTAGCCTTTTGTAAAATGGACGGGATGTGAAATAACCACTCCAGTAATGGTCATCTCTGTCTGCGTAAGTGAAGAAGTCCCCACTCACAACTGGAAGCACCGTAGGAATACCATTTAAGGGACTTAGGCCAGCAGCTTTCCGGAGAGCTTTAAAGTAGTCTGATATAGTTCCAAACTGGGCCTAAAAAGGAAAGCATTAATTAAATTAACTACTATAACTATTCACATGAGCATTGTCAAACTAGGATAATCCACGTCTATTCTGATAAGAGAGCACAGCTATCAAGAACTCTGAAAACAGCATAAAAAAAGACCAGTCATGAGAATACATTTTGTTAAGTAACTGTTGATGGTTTGGCACACAAAACCACCACCATACTTGTGAGTCTTGCATGAAAGGCTAAACCAGTTTATACAACTCATGGGTGCAGAATAAAAGGCAGTCTCACAATTATCTTCTCCATACAAACTTAAAGGAATAAATTATAATTTATGAATATGTTACTTACCAAATCAAGTTTTTAGTGAAGGCTGGAAAAAAATTTTAATCTCTTGTGTTCATGAAGAAAAAGAGAAAACGTTTATAGCATTATAGAACCCAATGGTGACTCTTAACATTACTCGTGTTGGATAATCCACATGTCTGTTAAACAGTCGTATGCTCAAGATGTAATACACATGGATTTTTTTGTTAAATTGATATTAAAAGTTACTTACAGAAAATGCAGCGGGACTCTAGACCAGTGAATGAGGGGGAGAGGCAGTTTCTAAATTCAAAAGCACAGCATTATGGGAATGTCTTTCTAGTTTATGTCATACACTGATTTTTCTGGAACTATTAATACTTTAGTAAAAAATACATGCAATGTGCATGACTTAAACATATGACTAGACAGCAGACATGTTGATTATAATGTAAGAATTTTTTTCTTGTTCCAAGGGCATTTGCCACACAGTTATAAAGCACTGGTCACCACTGGGTTCTAGTATATCATACTTTTTTTTCTCTTATTTTGCACGAAAGCATGAGATTTAAAATTCTTCTCTGCCCTCTATGTAAACATCATTGAGTAGGTAACATATATAAAAAAATGTTTTTGGGTGGAGTACTCCTTTAAGTTTGCAGTGTGGATTTGATTAAGTTACTGCAGCTAAACAATTGAACTCGTCGATTAAAAAAAAACAGCATTGTTCAGAAGCACAACAGCTTAAGATACAGTAAAATTATATCTTTTGGTGTTGCTGTGCACAAATACCATAAACCAAACCCATTATTTTTTATCACGAGCAGCCACAGCCGCCTACTCTAGTAATTACGAAGTTTCTTTATAAAACACTGAGAGACTCAGTAAACCATAAAGAATACAATACAGAACAAGACATTCTAAATCGGTTTTAAATGCCAACAGTGGAGACAATTGTAATTTAATGCTTAGGACAGACAAAAATGACATGCCCAGTAAAGCAAAGCTTACAGCCAACCCTTGAGAGCAATAGCTGTCAAAACTCAGAATGCTTCCTTCCAAAAAATGTACCTAAATGTAGCCTGAATAATTTCCACATGGCAAATTGCCACATTTAAAAATTGAGCAGAGGAAAACAAAAATTCTATTCACTTTTTCTTTCAGTTTCTTTCTATCCCACTGGAACCCTGCATTTCTCTGACCAGCTCTAATTATCAAGAGTGAGGGTGTGTAGTGCTGTCAGGCAGCTGGCTCTCACGGCTAGAATTTGTTGATTTGCTCTATCATTTCTCAAGATTTCTCAGATTGATCAACCTTAACTAAGTTATTTAATGAATCAGATTAATATATTTTACTGTTTGTTGCATACGCTGAGGAGTAGTGAGACAGAAAAAAAAAGAATCAAAATATTCCTGAAATATTTTAAAATTAAACATGGTGTAAATAAATAACTGTGGCATTCATATGTCAGTGGAAATTTTAGGTATCTGTGAAACTGGAACTTACTTCAGAAACTCTCTGTTATAATAAATTAAACTGCTAAATGAAGAAAAAAAATCAGCAAGGGATGTTTGACTACAAAATTTAAAACAGAGGAAGCTAATTATTATATAAAGACTGACAATGCACCGTGAAGCTAAATATCAAGCTATTGACCATGATAGCCTTTATGATTTTACTACAGTATGAAGAAAAAATGTATTCATGAATCACATAAAACTCTTTTTATACTGAAAACCATCCTAAAACAAAATATAAATCTGCTGCAATTTATTTCTACTCTATCCTTTTTATCAAGTGGATCCTTCGAGCAGGATAATGCACCATGTCTCAAAACATACGTCATCTCAAGTTGGTTCTACAAACACAGCAGTGATTTCAGTGCCAAGACCAAAATGCAGCAGAAACACCTTTGGGGACTTTGCAACATGAATGTGCTGCTGAAACGTCTTCAAGGACTATGGAATACTAACAAGTCGGAATGGATGAAAACTTATAAGAAATATTTCCAGGATCTTCTTGAAATGCATGCAAAGAAACCAGGCTGTTAAGCACGAAAAATAGTTTAAATAATTATACACATACATGTATGTATGTATGTATGTATGTATGTATATATATATTGTCACACATGCAAGCATAGTGGGTGCCTCATGATTTCTGTCTGGTACTCCAACCCCTCCCAATTTATGGCTTTATGCATAATAAAATATCTTGGGGCATCCTTGATCAAGCATTGAACTGCAGCCAAAACAGCTAAATGATCACTCTCATGTATAATAATTCTTATCACTGAGTCATTGCTATAATGTTTGTTGTTGTAGCAAACATATTAACACTAGAATCCCTGAAGCATACGAAAACAATTGTAATCCCATGCCACCTTAAACTCCTCATACCTCTCCATTAGTGTCTTTTGTTTTATAAATGTGTTGATAAGAACAAGCAGCAAGCAGCCTTCTTTCCCATTCCAAATAACATTCGATGAGGATTTCATATAAGTAACATATAAATGTTTTCATATAAAAACAGTAATTCTGATTAGCGGCTGGACTCGAACTTGTGACCTCTTGATTATGAGTCAGCAACTCTTACTGCTGCACCACCCAAGTGGTCATGTCAATGTCACACCCTAACCTGACTTCTTTTTCTTCGGTTAAATTTTTGAATAAAAGTGCACTTGTTTTGTTATACGTGTTCCTTTTGTGAAAGTGTTTATTCGATATTTGGGCTTCAGTCTTCACACATTATACACTTAATGTTAAAATTTTGTCGTTAGTACTGTAACATGAAAAAAGTTTGTTTTAGGTATGTGCTCAACATTTCTTGCAATTCCTGTCATCCTACATTTACACAGGCCGTTGCAGACATGAAACACACATGAAATGCACGAGTTCCAAATAATGATATATTATTTATCCTATACAACTCCAGGCATGTTTTAATTGTATAATATTAACAATAAGAGCAGCTCTCTGCTCAAAACGGTAAACTTCAGAAGCTGCCATCATCCATCCCAGAAACTCTTGATTAGTAATCAACAGTTCTTAGCATTGCACCACGCAAGCTGCAGTATGAAATGCCTACCGTAACCTGCTTTCTTTTTTTCTTTGTTTATATTCTTGAATAAAAGTGCACTTGTTTTGTTATACTTGTACCTTTTGTGAAAGTGTTTATTTGATATTTGGACTTCAGGCTTCACACATTATACAGTCACGTCATGATTACAACTGCATGAAAGTATGCAAATGAATATAATGTTGCATTAGTGCAACAACGTTTTCCGAAATGTACAATACAGGTCATAAAATGAACTATTCCAAATGTTATATATACCTAAGTCTCTCTTCTTTTGTCAATGTGCCTTTGACATCATGGATCAGAAGGCGCATACTAATTCAGCGTGAGCAGGAACACTCCAGAATAAAACTGAATAAAAAAAAATTCACATCCACAGTCATTCTCAGTCACGCACAACACTCACATCCACGTCACACAGTTTTCCCAGTCTCGTTTGTGCACTAGATCTGACACGGTTTTCAAATAAAGAAGGGGTATAACATAACAAGTTTGTACCACGTCTTTATCTGAAAACGGAGTCCGATTGGGGGGGGATGTGGAAGCTGTGAGAGAATAAAACTGAAAAAAAAAAAAACTTTGACAAGTACTATAAATTTACAGACACAAATCAAATGTATTTTTTATTGTATAATATTAACAATAAGAGCAGCTCTCTGCTCAAAATGGTAAATTTGGGAAGCAGCTGATATCGAAACCGCGACTTTTTGCTTGGAAGGCAGCAGTTCTTAACATTGCATCAAGCAAGCTGTCGTATCGACCACCTACCATAACCCGCTTTATTTTTTCTTCGGTTAAATTCTTGAATAAAAGTGCACTTGTTTTGTTATACTTATACCTTTTGTGAAAGTGTTTATTTCATATTTGTATTTCAGGCTTCACATATTACACATTTCATTTCTGCATTTTGTCAATTATTACTAAAAAATGAAAAACGTTTCTGTGTTAACAATATTTTTACAGAGGTTGTTGATGACACTGGACACACATGAAATATATGTATTCCAAATGACGATGTACTTTTTTATTCTATAAAGCTCCAGCACTTCACTCAAAGATAATCACTGAGCACTGACAAACTTCTTTGTGAATTGAACTGCAGCAGTGGGTGGGGGGATAGGATAGCAGGCTGCTTGCTGCTATTTACATTTACAGGACAAAAGACGCTGACGGAGAGGTGACAAAAGATTTAAGGTGGGCCAGATTTACGAGTTTTCTCGTAGGCTCTGGTAATTCTATTGTTAAAGAAGCAATTTGCAGCAGCATCCAGTTTTCAGGGCAAATTAACTCATATTGCAATAAAGCCACCTAGCTAGAAGGAAGCTTCTTTTCTTAACTGTCAGCAGTGACATTCTACAGGGTGTGCAAAAAGTCCGTATACCCCTATCTTTAGGAGCAATTATAGGAATAACCATGACAATTTGGTTCCTGTGGACATCAGCCCAAGTCTTCTCGGTATTTCGAGGTGTGTTTCCGACATCCCGTCTGGTGCTGCCACCTGCTGCCACTAAAGAAATCGCAACAACGTGGCGGTCGTTCCAAGACGAAACGATGGGTGACACAAGTGTTTTCACAATCGAGGAGCGCTTGGTGGCTACTGTGTGGGTTCATGAGCGGCCTGTTACTGGGAAATCGATCAAAAATGTCATGGATGACTTTGTTGTGCATTTTGGGAAGGCATCGCCGACAAAGAGGACGTTGTTGCAGTGGAAGAAGAAGACTTTTGCAATGGGCAGCGTCCGAGATGAGCCGCGAAGTGGAAGACCATCCACAAGGCACGAAACGTGTGCAGATGTGGCAGAGCCTGTCCAACGATCCCCAATGAAATCCACTCGTAAATGTGCTGCTGAGTTGGGAATAGCGGAATCGTCAATACGAAAACACATCAAACAGGACTTGCAAATGAAATGTTGCTGTCCATTGCACTTTAACGAGTTATCAGATGCCGACTTGGCCAGACGTCAGGAAGCTTGTGATCTGATGCTGCACCAATTTCCAACAAATGCTGAGAAGGAAAAGGTTATGTTTTCTGATGAGTGAGCGATTTATCGCAGCTCCTGCAATCGAAACGTGTGTTTTTTCTGAGGAAAAGAAAATCCACATTTCTTTGAAGAAATTGAGCATAACCCACCCCATGTGATCATCTGAAACATGCGGTTCGCGCAGCGTTCCAGAAAGTCACCCCGCAAATGTTGCAGAACATGAGCAGGAGAACCTGGCGGCGCATTCGGCTGTGCAGAGATCATGGAGGGACCCATACATATGTTTTGGATTCCTAAGAGGTAACCTTTAGCTTTCAAAATTCTCCAAAAGATAGTGATATACGGAGTTTGTGCGCACCATGTATTAAACCTAGAATGCAGAGGAGAGGCACTAACATCTATGTTTCCTCTAAGCTTCCTGGCTGCGTGCCAATGAAGCAATTTTAATCGGTGCCGCACAGCACTTGTGAACTTCACAGGGGACAAACATCATTGACTGTGTTTCACTGCTTAGCAACATTTAAAACCTCCAAACCTCCAGATTGTCAATCATGTGTCACTGATATGAGGTGCTCTAAGCTTCCTTGGGGATATATTTACAAGATCATTAAGATTTATTAAGGTACACTGTGTACAAATACAGTGGGATGCAAAAGTTTGGGCAACCTTGTTAATAGTCATTTTCCTGTATAAATCGTTGGTTGTTATGATAAAAAATGTCAGTTAAATATATCATGTAGGAGA
This sequence comes from Polypterus senegalus, assembly GCF_016835505.1. Taxonomy (NCBI): domain Eukaryota; kingdom Metazoa; phylum Chordata; class Cladistia; order Polypteriformes; family Polypteridae; genus Polypterus; species Polypterus senegalus. The sequence goes on along the minus strand of NC_053160.1, from coordinate 154,499,047 downwards.
TAAACACAGTGATATTTGAGAAGTGAAATGAAGTTTTTTGGATTTACAGAAAGTTAATCCAAACTTTTGCATCCCACTGTATGTGTATGCCAGGTTTTATAAATTAGAAGTGTTTCTTAGCTGTATGCATTTTTATATTTTAAAGCAAATGCATATTCTCACAATCGATAACAAGCAAAGTTTTATAAAATATACCTCTCGTATTAAATTTTCCACTTCAGGCATTATGTTGGCACTCAAAAAGATTTGGATTTCAGAATTTTGGATAAGATATAATCAATCATTATTAATAATAATAATAACAAAATCAATAATGTTTTAGCCTCATACCTCAATTGTTAAAACCAAACCATAGGTCTGTGACATTTATATTAGGAATAACATTCTGATTATTTGCATTTGTTTGCATGTACTTGAATATAACCTGAAGCAATTATAAAGACAGAGATGCTTTATATTCCTATTGATTTAAATTGTACAAACAAGTACAAAAATATTTTTATGTAAATTTTAATTTAATCACCTTTATCTTTGCTTTGTTAAAATGACAATCAAATATTCCGTTGTCCAAAAATGTGAAAAATACAAATCTTTTCATGGGTGTAATTACTTTCACATCGGAGTATAATAAAAAAAAAAAAAAAGTATTTATTTAAATAGTGCCTTTCCACTGTATATACGAGGGCTGTATCTCGTTTATAGTAAAATGGCAACAAAACCACAAGAGAAATCATTTTGCGTGCTGTAATTTGCAAAACGTGAGTCCATTGTTCAAGTGCAACATGAATTCAGCCGATGGTTTAACAAACAGCCCCCTCATCATAAGCAAATTTACGAGTGCCACAAAAAAATTTGTAGAAGAAGGTTGCGCATGCAAACTTAAAAGCACTGGTCGTCCACGCACGTCAGATAAAAATGACAAGAGTATCCAAGGTGTGTTCAAAAGGAGCACTATGTACATCACGGGCAAGTAATGAACTTGGAATTCCTCAAACATCTGTATGCTGTATTCTTAGACAGTGTCTGCATATGAAGCCTTACAAGTAGCAATTAGTGCAGACACTGCATTCTGACGACCATGAAAATTGGTTTGCATTTTTGCACTGCAATTCTGGAGGATAAAGAAGAGAAAAATTTTCCCGAAGAACTAATTTTTTCGGATGAACCAACTTTCCATCTCTCTGGTAAGGTTAATTGCCACAATATTATAATTTGGGGGTATGGAAATCCTGGCATAGTCATCAAAGATGAAGAGACTCACCAAAGGCAAATGCCATTTCTGGAAGCAATGTTTATGGACCTTTCTTTTTGCGGAGCAAACTGTGACTGGATTTTCATACCTGGACATGCTACAAATGTCGTGTTTCGCCAACTTCATGACCCACTCTCCTGCTCCAACTGAGAGAAATGACTACAGGCCCTCACATCACATATCATGAAGACACTAGAGAGGCTGTTTCTGTGTCCCCTAAGATCACAAGTCCAGCATGCACTGGATCTCTTACAGTTTGTATACATGGAGTACATTGTTGTTGAGGATGCAGTCCTCTACATGCTACACCAGACCCACTCCTTTTTGGATGAACCAGGAGAGTGATGTGAGGATTATGCTTTTGATTTTTCAAGGGTATTCGACATAATCTAACTCTCCATTCTTAAAAATAAACTGGAGAGGATGGGGGTGGATTCCCCATTTACCTTTTGGATTCATAACTACCTGACTGAACAACTGCAGTTTGTAAAATTGGAGAAATTTATCTCCAGGACAGTAGTGAGTAACACTGGGGCTCTACAAGGGACTGTTCTGGCTCCATTCCTGTTCACATTATACACAGCAGACTTTAAATATAAGTTAGAATTCTGCCACATTCAAGAATACTCTGATGATAGAGCTATTGTGGCGTGTGTAAGGAATGGGCAGGAAAGGGAATATAGGGATCTGACTGGAGCTTTCAGTGACTGGAGCAACAAGAACTCCCTGCTTCTGAACACAACAAAGACCAAGGAGGTGACTATGGATTTCAGTAGGTTTAAGCTCCCTTCTTCAGTCTGTTAACATCCGAGGTGAGAATATTTAGGTTGTGCAGACTTATAAATATCTAGGTGTCCACCTTGAGGACAGACTGGACTGGTGGGTGAACACAGATGTCCTCTAAAGGAAGGGGCAGAGCAGGCTCTTTTCCCTCAGAAGACTTAGATCACTGAATAGATGTAGTGAAATGCTGTCTTTGTTCTATTAAACAGTTGTTGCCAGTGTCCTCTTTTTTTGCTGCTGTTTGTTGGGGAGACAGCATGACAGACAAGAACACTAAGAGGCTGGACAAGCTGGTGAAGAAAACCAGCTCGGTGCTGGGTAGGATTGTGGACTCACTAGGAACTGTGGTGGAAAGGTGAATAGGGAAGAAGTTACAGGCCATCCTTGACAATAGCAGTCACCCTCTCGACAATATTTGGCAGGTTAGAGAAGTGAAAGCAGCAGTTGTCTTCTATCAGTGCGCAGTAGAACAGAATGCGTTAGAAGGTAATTTCTTCCTATTTTTGTGAGACACACACACACACACACACACACTCACACACAGAGGGTGAGTTACGATTTTGTCCACTGACGTTCTGGAATTAAACCATCACAGCAACAATAATAATAATAATAATAATAATAATAATAATAATAATAACAAAAGAGTTTGCAAAGGACAGAGATTTCAGCCCATTCAGCTTACTGGAACATATATACTGAGCTTCTAGCACTAAAAACTTGAGTGCCTGTCAGTTAGCACAAACTCACTGAAACTTGATCACAAGTTTTTTTTTTTTTTTTTAATTAAAAAGAAAGACATGAAAATGTTAATCTTACAGTGCATCCGGAAAGTATTCACAGCGCATCACTTTTTCCACATTTTGTTATGTTACAGCCTTATTCCAAAATGGATTAGATTCATTTTTATCCTCAGAATTCTACACACAATACCCCATAATGACAATGTGAAAAAGTTTACTTGACGTTTTTGCAAATTTATTAAAAATAAAAAAAAACTGAGATATCACATGTACATAAGTATTCACAGCATTTGCTCAATACTTTGTCGATGCACCTTTGGCAGCAATTACAGCCTCAAGTCTTTTTGAATATGATGCCACAAGCTTGGCACACCTATCCTTGGCCAGTTTCGCCCATTCCTCTTTGCAGCACCTCTCAAGCTCCATCAGGTTGGATGGGAAGCATTGGTACACAGCCATTTTAAGATCTCTCCAGAGATGTTCAATCGGATTCAAGTCTGGGCGCTGGCTGGGCCACTCAAGGACATTCACAGAGTTGTCCTGAAGCCACTCCTTTGATATCTTGGCTGTGTGCTTAGGGTCGTTGTCCTGCTGAAAGATGAACCGTCGCCCCAGTCTGAGGTCAAGAGCTCTCTGGAGCAGGTTTTCATCCAGGATGTCTCTGTACATTGCTGCAGTCATCTTTCCCTTTATCCTGACTAGTCTCCCAGTTCCTGCCACTGAAAAACATCCCCACAGCATGATGCTGCAACCACCATGCTTCACTGTAGGGATGGTATTGGCTTGGTGATGAGCGGTGCCTGGTTTCCTCCAAACATGACGCCTGGCATTCACACCAAAGAGTTCCATCTTTGTCTCATCAGACCAGAGAATTTTGTTTCTCATGGTCTGAGAGTCCTTCAGGTGCGTTTTCGCAAACTCCAGGTGGGCTGCCATGTGCCTTTTACTAAGGAGTGGCTTCTGTCTGGCCACTCTACCATTCATGCCTGATTGGTGGATTGTTGTAGAGATGGTTGTCTTTCTGGAAGGTTCTCCTCTCTCCACATAGGACCTCTGGAGCTCTGACAGAGAGACCATCGGGTTCTTGGTCACCTCCCTGACTAAGGCCCTTCTCCCCCGATCACTCAGTTTAGATGGCCGGCCAGCTCTAGGAAGAGTCCTGGTGGTTTCAAACTTCTTCCATTTACGGATGATGGAGGCCACTGTGCTCATTGAGACCTTCAAAGCAGCAGAAATTTTTCTGTAACCTTCCCCAGATTTGTGCCTCGAGACAATCCTGTCTCGGAGGTCTACAGACAATTCCTTTGACTTCATGCTTGGTTTGTGCTCTGACATGAACTGTCAACTGACAGGTGTGTGCCTTTCCAAATCATGTCCAATCGACTGAATTTACCACAGGTGGACTCCAATTAAGCTGCAGAAACATCTCAAGGATGATCAGGGGAAACAGGAGGCACCTGAGCTCAATTTTGAGCTTCATGGCAAAGGCTGTGAATACTTATGTACATATGCTTTCTAAATTTTTTTATTTTTAATAAATTTGCAAAAACCTCAAGTAAACCTTTTTCATGTTGTCATTATGGGGTGTTGTGTGTAGAATTCTGAAGAAAAAATTGAATTTATTCCATTTTGGAATAAGGCTGTAACATAACAAAATGTGGAAAAAGTAATGCGCTGTGAATACTTTCCGGATGCACTGTATTTCATCACAGAGCACAGGCTTAGAAAAAAAGCAATTAATAACATTATTTGATGTTTTATGGAAGATTTTTGTTTACCTTAACATGCAGTTCAGGATGAGAATTCATATAGTCAAATAACTTTTGGTAATTTTGGAATTGCTGGTCCCACTCAGATGCTTCAGTGTATCGAAAATCATCCCCGAGAGGAGCCAAAACCACTTTAGTTCGGAACAGTTTGGATTTTTTTCTGTATTGATCCAACAGCATTTGAGCCCTGAAAAAAATGGAATCACACACATTTTTTTGATAGAGAATAATAAAAATCAATGATATTGTAATGTTGTTCTAAGAACACAAGTTTGCTTTAATAATTTAAATACATTTTTGTTCTTGTAATGAAATATTTTGTGTTCCGTTAGCTACTGATCGAAAGATTGATTGATGTATTAAAAGCATAGACTTCTAATCTAAATAAAAAAAAACATATTATAAGAAATACACAGTCTTCTACAATAGCATTTCTTTGCAAATGAAGTACATGTTTGGCTTTATTAAACTGTGCTTTTTCTTACAATGCATACTCTGACTAATGGGTAACTTACATTTTGATATTGCTATTGCTTTACATAGGCAATACACATTTACAGACACTTGTTCTCATATCAAACAAATAATGTTTAAGAACTTTTGTTTCAACTACAATTGACTTGATTTTTTATGACATTAACAATGAATAAGTAATGCAAGAAAAGTGTCTGGTGCATTTTTAATTGACAAAAATACTATACTGTAATTTAGGAAAATGTTTATTAAACAAGCATTTATTAATATATAAATAAATAGGGCAGCACAATGGCACAGTGTTAGCGCTGTCACCTCGCAGTAAGGAGGACACAGGTTCACTTCCCGGGGTCTCCCTGCATGGAATTTGCATGTTCTCCCCGTGTCTGCATGGGTTTCCTCTGCGTGCTCCGGTTTCCTCCCACAGTCTAAAGACATGCAGGTTAGGTGCACTGACGATCCTAAATTGTCCCTAGTGTGTGCTGTGTGTGTGTGTGCTTGGTGTGTGTGTGTCCTGCGGTGGGCTGGCGCCCTGCATGACTCTGTGACCCTGTGTTAGGATATAGCGGGCTGGAAATTAACTGACTGACATTTATTAATACCTGTCTACTACACTAATTTATTTGCTTGCATGGCAAGGGTGCAAGAGATCAGAGGCTGCTTGGTCCACTGTGAATCTTAGCTCATGATAATGAGTAATTCAAATACCTTAATTGAGGAGATGACTGTTTACTACTTAGAATCAAATTGAGAAATGAAGGAGAACTCAAAACATACTTACATATATACATAGTTTAAAAAAAAAAAAAAATCAGTCATTACATTGCTGCACCAAAATTCAGGCGAAGGTAAACTGAAGCCAACGATAACAAAATAATTAAACTTTCTATCTGTTATGATTCTAGTTTTGTTTATTTTTATTTGGCTTTAGTAATTTTTCCTGCACTTGTTATAATTTTTCTTAATCTAGGAATGATGTTATTTCTTTTATAATTTTATTGAATCATGTATTTAGGAATTTCCCCCATCCCATTTTGAAATTTTAATTGGCACAGCCATTTTGTGGTCCCATCACTAAAACATGGGTACTTGTTGTTAGGTTTGTGTTAAACATCATAAGACTCTTCCTTTGAATGAGGAATTTAAAGCGTTAAAGCTTAGATAAATAGCCTTATAAACTGCATTTAATGAAAGGCAAATTCTTATTAGAGTGTTTTGATTACCCATCCAACCCGCTATACTGTATATAGCGTCGCAGGGGACTTCCTCCAGTCCTGTTCAGCCTATATACATCAGACTTCCAATACAACTCGGAGTCCTGCCACGTTCAAAGGTTTGCGGACGACACTGCTATCGTGGGCTGCATCAGGAGTGGGTAGGATGAGGATTATAGGAACCTATTCAAAGACTTTGTTAAATGGTGTGACTCAAACCACCTACAACTGAACACCAGCAAAACCAAGGAACTGGTGGTGGATTTTAGGTGGCCCAGGACCCTCATGGACCCCGTGATCATCAGAGGTGACTGTGTGCAGAGAGTGCAGACCCATAAATACATGGGAGTGCAACTGGATGATAAATTTGACGGGACTGCCAATACTGATGCTCTGTGCAAGAGAGGACAGAACCAATTATACTTCCTTAGAAGGCTGGCGTCCTTCAACATCTGCAATAAGATGTTCTATCAGACAGTTGTGGCGAGTGCCCTCTTCTACACAGTGGTGTGCTGGGGAGGCAGCATAAAGAAGAGAGACGCCTCACGCCTGGACAAACTGGTAAGGAAGGCAGGCTCTATTGTAGGCATGGAGCTGGACAGGTTGACATCTGTGGCGAAGCAACAGGCGCTGAGCAGGCTCCTGTCAATCATGGAGAATCCACTGCATCCACTGAACAGTATCATCTCCAGACAGAGGAGCAGCTTCAGTGACAGACTGCGGTCACTGTCCTGCTCCACTGACAGACTAAGGAGACCCCACACTATGCGACTCTTCAATTCCACCCGGGGGAGTAAATGTTAACATGATTCAAAGTTATTGTCTGTTATACCTGCCTTGCACTTTCCACCCTGCATTTTTTAACTTGCACTGCATTTTTATCACTCTTTAATTAATATTGTTTTAATCAGTATGCTGCTGCTGGAGTATGTGAATTTCCCCTTGGGGATTACTAAAATATCTATCTATCTCCTAACACAGGGTCACAGGGGTCTGCTGGAGCCAATCCCAGCCAACACAGGGCGCAAGGCAGGAAACAAACCCCGAGCAGGGCACCAGCCCACTGCAGGGCACACACATACATACACACACACACACACACACACACACACACACACACAAGGTAGAATTTAGGATCGCCAATGCACCTAACCTGCATGTCTTTGGACTGTGGGAGGAAACCGGAGCACTCGGAGGAAACCCACGCAGTTTGACTATAGTTATCAATAAAATAATTCTGTTAATATTCAAGTATTTTGGGGTTATTTAAACAAAAATTAGGGTCATTTTTTAAAGCTAGGGAATGCCATTTAAATTAATGATAATTAAGTGTTATGTTGATATTCTCTGTAGGTTTTATATTCAATTTTACAATAATAATGGAATTATTGCTCTCTGGATTTACTTTCACAACAGAAAGATGCACAATTTCTTTTAGTTCATTGTAAACTCTTAATTCGATCAGAAAATAAAAATTATTCATAAAATGTCTAATGCATTATTGTCTTTTTTCAGGAATCCAGAAAGTAAAATAATATGTATACAGCAAGTAAAATGGATAAAATAATTTCTGCTCCAGAGATATTCGAATTAGCAATTAATTTTCTAAAGATTTAAATTTATTCCTCTGTTTAACTATTTAAAAGAACTGGCATTACACTGTCACAAAAATGTAAGTGTTGGGCCAAAAGGCCCATAATGAATAAGTGTGGCTACACAAAAGTTTTCACCATTATTAAGTGGTTATCTAATATTAACAGTTAGCTTTTATACAACTCATTTGGGAACAAATAAAAATGAGATACATGTTTCTGATGAAGAATGAGATGAGATAAATATTTCAAAATGCCTTAAAACTGTTTTAATTAATTCATATTTATGGCTACAGTATTTTGTTTGAAAATGTATTTGCAAGTGAAGGCTTGTGAATCTTACATGATTTATCTTTGTTCAGCAGACATATTTTTGATAATCCATTTTTGCAGGATATTAAAAAGGCATGGCAAAGCTACATTACAATATTCACTTCCTCAGATATCTGCAGCTTATTCTAATCCAATCCGTTTGTGACGAGATGCATTCTGCTATTTTGTTAGTTTTATTATCTAGTCCTAGGACTGACTGTAGCACTATGAATCTCACACTCAGCCTAAAATTTGATCTCTATTGCCTTTAAATTTTGCACTTTCTTAACCACCAATAACACATACTCAAAATATACAGAGGTTTCTTAGTTTTGCAAAAGCACCTGGAAAGAACTGACATTTTTTTCTTACATTTCTATCTGTCGCTTGTAATGGCTACATCAATAAATCACATCAGCATTACACATTAAGCTGTACATTAAACTATTATCCACTACACTAGTAGCCTTAGGAATAACATCATCATCAACATTATTAATAATAATTATTATTATCACCATTATCATTATATATTTTGTTGATTCCTTTTTTTAAGGCAACTTACAAGATACTTCACTTTTTTTTCTTTTTATTGCAGTCACATGCAGAAGCTGAATTTAGGAATTGAAGTCCAAAGCACTGGCCACTACAGTACACTGCCCATCATATTATAAAACCAAACTCAGCAGATCATTTGACCACACATTGCAATTCCTCACTGGTGACTAGCAAAGATAAAAGTGTTTAAGGAGCAAAGATAAAATATATGAAGTACTCTTTTACATACATCTTATCACCATAAACTACTAAAATAATCTAACTAAATAGCTAAAAAGCATTAATCATACTTTTAATGGTACTTGACTATCTCCATTATGGAAAAAAAGATCCCATCACTTACTAGCTTTAAAATGTTAAATTGTTAGGTTCAATAATGATGACTTATTTTTAAAGTTTTTATTCTCAGTATTTCTTCCATGTGACATTCAATTTTATATGAAGCCCATGAGCTCTTTTACTGTAAGAGGCACAGCTTAGCTTTAATACTATGCAGTTTAAATTGTAATTATTACCACTTGTAAGAGTCTAAACTTAAAAATATATAATATTCATCTCCACACATCAACTATGTTAAGAGATCATGTTTTCCATCACAGGGAGCTGCAGCTTATTTTCGCAGCATTTGGTGCAAGACAGGAAACAACTCTAGATGCCATTCTATCACACACACATTCAAAAGTTGTCACACCCAGCCAGTTTGGAATCAGCAGTTAGCCCAGTGTGCAAGTTTTGGGATGTGGAAAGGTTAATCACAGTACTAAGAGAACACCTGAAAACCCCAAGGAAGAGATGACTATCAAAGGACCAAGTCAACTAGGCAGCAGCTCTAAAGTGCGTCACCATTCTGTATAAGAAAGAGGGTATCAAGCCAGTACTAAATTTCATAGAGTTTTCTGATGAGGGAGAGTTGTTGTTTAATCTGAATAATATTTACAGGCATTTATAGCACCATTTGAAGGCTCATTGAAAGTGGCTTTATGATTTTAAAGGGAGGGAGGTGCTATACATTTTTCTTTTAGAGTGAACGTTAAGATTAACTTCTCCTCATTACAACTTCTATTAAGGGATTAATTAATCATTTCAAATGTGGCAAGGTATTATGAAGCAATTAGTAACTTTAATACAGCTATTTTTGTCTTTCGATGTTTAAGTGCAGATGGCATCATGCAAACTGAGCAAAACTGCCTCCTTATGAGCCAACAAGTTTAAGTTTGAATCCCACACTGGGACCATGTCTGTACTTTCTTCTTGTGCCTATGCAGGTTTTGGCCCAAGTACTGTTATTTTTTTTTTCTCACACATATACAAAGGCAGGCAGAACAAGTTAGTTGGCAAGTCCAGTTTGGGCCCTTTCTGAGTGTTAGTGTGTGCGTGAGTGGGCTCTAACACCCAGTCTAGGGTTGTTCATTGCCTTCTACTTTGGACCGCTGGGACAGGCTCCTGCCCTCCGTGACCTTGGACTTGATTCATTGTATTTGAGCGACTAGGACTTAGTTTGTCTAATGGTGCAGTGATAATGCATCTGCAAATGAGATGCTCTTTTTTTCTGCTGCTTTGCTGCATGCACAGGCTAAGAGGATACTTGAAATGCCTCCATTTATTAAAATGGTTGCATACGTGAAGCCAGTATGATACTGAAAATATGAAGCATTAAAGGGTAAAAATATTTGTGACTGTGATTGAACATTACTTTACATTTAGATTGAAAAGTGTTTGGCTGTTGTATTCAGTTTGCTGATGTCAGAAGGGTTTAACTCTGTATGTTCATACAGAGCTGTGTTTAACTGTATCAATTTTATTATAACTATATTTTCAAAAACTTTCAATAATCTATGATGCCAATGGTTAGTGAACAATATAAAACGATTTGAACAATGCATCAAAAGAGAAAAGGATGGATGTAAAGAAATAATATGAAAAAAATACCTTTGTAAATTAGCCTGAAAGGCAATCAGACTTTACATATTTGCACCTCTGTTGAAGCTGGGTTGATGACAACTCTGTTTCAAATTGCATTTAACAATCATTTTATTCAACTCTGTCACCACAGCTATCAATCACTTAATAATGGGCATACAATATAAAGCTATTAATAGCCACATCTATTTCTGGTACCACTTATCCGCTAACAGACTTATATAACTCAAAAATTATATTTCAATATGAATATATAACATAGTTTGCATTAACACAGATATTAAATTCAGTGTTGTGCATAATTAAAATATCATATGATGGACAACTACTGTTAGGAGAACTACATATGAATAAGAAGGCAGCAAAGAAACCAATAATTAATAATTTATATCAGTACTGTAGATTTTCAATTGAAGGCCCAGTCATGCAGGAGCTGCTACATTTAAGTAAATGCTTGCCGGAATCTGTCCTGTCCAAATTCAACCTACTGGGCTCCAAGGTTTGGGTTTGCAGACAGAACAGTCTGTACCCTTTGAAAGTTTATGATGCCCTGAACATCATACTTGTTTGCTGAGGCTATGCTAAAAACAATTAAACAGAAAGACACGTCTGGAGATTTACTGACAAGGACACTCTGACACCATTAAAACTTAAATGCTCAATGTTTGACAACAATCTCCTAAAGTATGAGGTAAAACTGTTAAAATACATTCTGGCAGCCTGAAGATTACACAGTCAAGAACATATCCAAATCCAATGAATATTAAACAAGTTGGCACAACCCATATGAAACATTTTGTGATAATGCACAAATTGAAAAACTCTGTGTACATACAAGAGAACTGGAAAATGTTTAGATTGACATAATCTTTATTTCAGTCACATATGAGCAATACAGTATATCCTCCACCTTTGTGTTTAGGGCATGTGTTTAGACCCATCTTTATGTTTAGGGCCCATGTTTAGTTCTATAGAGTCTTAACAGTGATTTCAGATTCTCTAAATAAACTAGGCATTAGCACAGTCAAATGGTATCAAAACATTTTAACAAAATGACAAAGGAAAACATATGGCTGTGCTCATTTTCTTTGAAATGGTTGTTTACTGTTCATTTTCTATACAGTAGGTGTCAGAAGGCAGTGCCTTAAACCACTAGAGAGTAGGATCAGCCTATACCTCTGCTACTTAAGTGGCTTCTCTGAGCAAGTCACTTAAGCCGTCTGTGTGCCAAAAGTAAACAAAAAATACCATATAAATAAATGATTACATAATGTTTCTTTATTTGTGAAGTGCACTGGGTTGGCCATTTATAAAAACTTGTAAACAAGCTTAAGGCATGGTCCATGATAGCTCTGACGGATACACAGAGGAGATGGGGCAAAAAACACTAAAGACAAAATGTAATGGAAAATCAGAAAAAAGCCAATATCAACTTGCTACGACTCCAATTCAGAAACAGATTGGGTGGTATGGAAAGCACAAATAAAAACGCAGTGATTCTTAAATTTACAGTATGAACCCAAGATACTGTATTTCATGTTTAGTCTGGTCAGCTTAATTTCGTATGTTAATATACATCAATTCCTGCATTTCAGGCCTGCAACACATTCTAAAAAAAGGTTGGACAGGGCAAATTAGGGCCAATAATGAGGTAAAAAAAATTAAATAGTGGCATGATTTCAAACAGGTGATGTCAACAGCTGATTGTAATCATGATTTGAAAGGAGCAAAGATGGGCAGATGATCTCCAGTTTCTCAACAAATGTGTAAAAAAATTATTATAACGTTTAAAAACAATGTTCCAAAAAAGAAAGATTGGAAGAGATTTGCATATTTCTTCCTCTACAGTGCATACTATTATTAAACAAATCATGGACTGTGGAGGAATTCCGCTGCATAGAGGGCAGGGGAGCAATTCTAAGCAAAGCACCCGTAATCTCTAATCCTTCAGACGACACTGTATCAAGAGCCATCACTCATTGATAACTGATATAACCACATGGGCAAGGGATTTCTTTAGCAAACCTTTGTCAAGCACTACAATACGGAGCTACATTCACAAATACCACTTAAAACTTCACTGTGCAAAAAGAAGCCTTATGTTAACCACGTCCAGAAGTATCATTGACTTCTCTGGGCTCAGAGGTATCTGGGATGGACCATTACACGGCAGAAATGTGTATTGTGGTCAGACGAATCAGTTTTCCAGATCTTTTTTGGGAGAAATGGATGCCATGTGCTTCAGACCAAAGATGAAAAGGACCGTCCAGACTGTTATCAGCAAGTCCAAAAGCCAGGCTCACTCATGGTATAGCATTGTGCAGGGCCCTTGGCAAAGATCATTAATACTTCTGTGATGGCAGCATTAATGCAGAAAAGTACATTGAGATTTTAGTGCAACATGTACCGCTCTCAAGATAACATCGTTTCATGGGCTGTTTCAACATTTTTTAGCAAGAAAATGCAAAACCACATATGAGTGACTCCATTTTTAAAAGTGGCAACACAATGAAGTTACATGCTGCAGAACAGCAGCACCTTTTTAGCAATGTCCATTGTTGCTATGGACAATATTCCAGCTCCCACTCAAATTAAAGTATGAAGCGGCAACACTCTCAAAAAAACAGAAGAGAGTCAGAGATGCCAGAAGAATAATGATAAAATAATTAATGTCCAAATATAATGTTAGTACTGCGGAAAAATTCAAAACAAAATTAAACTGACAAAGATACAAGTACATTTCTAACAGCAAATTACCTATAAAACTACTATAATTAGGCGTGTTTGGGGACTTAGTGAGCTGGTATGAAAGTTTTTTAATTTTCTAACCATTTCATCAAAGCACAATTTAGCACGATTTTGTTTAATAAATCTTTTTTGTAACAGTGAGTGATATTTAAAAGTAATGGTAATGAAGGATGTAATTGTAGCATACTTAATATGTTTTTAACTTCATTTTACAATATCATGTGGCTAAAGTTGCTTTCATAAACAGCAAGCTACATTTCAAGTGACCAAAAGATTTACAAGCTATTAGCAGTTGTCTTTGGATCGAAATATAAAGTACCAGGCTAAAACTGTTGGTTAATAGATCAGACATCACATAGCCATCGAGACGTGTGCAGAATGAGGCAGAGGCAGAAGGATGCTCTTGAATAAATAAGCAATATTCTTTATTAATTCAATATGGTGGTAATGATATTCTGAGCAAACTAAATAAATAAATACACATCAAACACTGCATCTTTCTTATTTGAGAACACTTGCCTATCTTACTCAACTTACAATTTGAACAATCTCCCCATTCCAAACCTGTGCCCTGCAGTGGGGTATACTTCCTTCAGCCTACATTACTGCTGGTGTTTCCCTGCTTTGCCGTCAGAAGCAGCTGATGAACAAGTAAAGAATAATAAATACTCAAAACTATATGAGTGGAAGAGACAGTAAATCAATTTGTAGCTGAAGTCACAAAGAATATTGTTTCTCAATTGGAGACTTTGAAATTTCTAAAATGTGTAAAGAGTTCTGTAGCTGAGATATCTCAATGAAAATTGAACTCTTCTGACAAATTCCCTTGAAGAATAGGTTTGCAAATTTTCAACAAAATCAGTCCACTGGGAGCCAAGTTTTTCATGAGGATGAACAGAAAGATATGGCTATCACAGTAGTTGCTTTTCGCAATATGTTTAAGACATTCTTGTTAACTAAGGCATCATACCTTGGAAAAAATGCTTTATGTTATAATTCACATTCTAAATTTCTGAAATGCTGAAAATATAATCACCAAAAATCATTAAACAAAAGAAAAAACAGGCTATTCTGTTAAAATGAAGAGTAAAGTGATATACATTCACAACAAAGTAATTTTTTTTTAAATATGTGCTCCTGAATGCTTAATACATACTAACCTGCAAAGGAATGAAAAAAATAGATCCTACTTCACTATCTAGAAAGTGCCCACACCAATGGCAAAATATACTAAAGTACTGAATAAACCAATATAAACTACTTTATTTATCTGCAGTTAAATATATTAACTAGATTAGTACTGTATTTATCCAAAAATAAAATATCGAGACTTCATCATAGTGCATTACAAAGCAGGAAAAAATAGCAATGATTTAATTTCAGCTATGATCATTTAAAAGGCTTATTTAATTATACTACAGTTTTTTGAAAATTTGTTAAAATTGTTTTCCTAAATATGTGTTTTAACTTGGCATCTCATGGGTCATATCATGAACAAGGGCAGAAAACACAGCCCTCTTCTGTTACCTTTTAAAATTAATTTTTGTTTTGTTAATGAACTGTAAGTTAATGTAAGTTTCTTTGTGGTATTGAGGGTACAATATAAATAAACAGTATTATGAATACCTCCGCCAAGAACACGTAAACTGACTCTGACAGGTGACTAAATGCTTCAGCAAAACCAGCTTGGAACCGAAACACAGAACTAATCTCTAGAATGTTTTTTTCTATTTTGACAGTTAATTATTCAGCCTAACTTAAAGTAATGTCATTTGAAAATTACTTTTTGTTTGTTGGTTAAAGATTATAATATTTATAGGGTACCTCCAGTATACAACTGTTAAACTGACGAAAATAGTGAAGCATACTGTACATAATTATGAGATACTTCTTATGGAATATTTCTCTCATAAGAAATAAAGGAAAACATTGTTAAACTGGACCTAGAGTACACCAATGTTCTGTTTAGCAGAATGTTTTCAACTAAAATCATCTGGTAATGCAGTACAGTACACCAGTAATTTAATGAATTAAAGAAAATTCAAATGGCAGGTAAGTCATGAAAGTTAATGAAACAGATGTGGTAAGGGGCTTTAAACTGCAACATTTTTTAATTTGAGCAGTGACAAGTAAGATGTTCATGATTTTCAACATCCCCTCCTGAAAAACTTCAAATACTTCTTGCTAAGCTCGGTTAGTAGCTTAGCTGAAGCTATCCATGCTGGACCAACAACGCAGTCTGAACGTAACATCATCAGATAAGTGTGCTTTCATCCATATGTCTTGGTTAACTATGTTTGTTTTAGTCTACTGTACTTTGTGATCTCATTCACATCCTTCCTTTTTTGTCTTTAACATTAAAGTTTACACGCTGATCTTGTTTTTAAATGTAACAATTATGTAAAGATGTGTTCCTTAATGAATTTTGCTCTGAGTTGCTGTCATTTTTTTTTTAGATCAGTGACATATTTCCAGAAGGGATGAAAAGATTGCATAATGTCAAAAATAATAAGCATTATATATGTGAACCCCACTATTTACTTTTAATTTACTCACTTTTAAGTGAAATAAATTAATAACTAAATACTGCATACTGCTGTTTCCAAACAAGCACAATAAGCTATTGTTTGTGTGAGTTTTTCTTCAGATACTAATTTATAACTACCATTTAACAATGATGTGCAGTTTGCTAAGGAGACAACTGCAAACTGGTCTCATACGGTTGTTTGTGTCAGTACAGTGTGCCCTATATTTAAAATCCAACGTCTGTCTGCCTGTATGTCTGTCCGCTTTTCATGTTACTTAACAGATTTAGATGGTTTTTTTTTCTAGAATTTGCTTGAACATTCCAGTTGATTTTGCATCCTCTCTCATCTCAGTATGTATCATAGCTCGCTTGAGGTACCGATTTATTTGCGCAAGTCCAAGAGAAACACAGCAGGCCGAGGGGTCCTCCTTATTCACGCACCAGCCTTGAGGCGTATCTTACATCCACTTAGCTAGCGAAAGCAAGAACTACTTAACGGATTTAGATCAGGCTTTTTTGAATTAGAATTAGAATTTCCTTGAACATTCCATTTGATTTTGCGACTTCTCTCATCGTGCTAAGAATCATAGTTTGCTTGCAGGAGCGATATATTCCTGCTAATCTAAGACAGAGGCTGCAGGACGAGGGAAGGGGGAAGCGTGACGTCAGGAGTGGCAAGCCGGATGGGGCCCTCATCACTGTCCTGTTACACTTCTACGCGGGTGAAGCTGCAGGGGATTGCTAGTAAACAATATGATAATATGCTTCAGATTCCAAGAAACCCTGCATGAGTGCTTGCTGGTTTCTATCCTTAATGCATGGTTGCCAGATGTCCAGATCTGTATGTGACCGAGTCCCATATTGCCTCTGAAAACAACAATTGCATGGAGCAAAAAAAATCTTAATTCAATTTTTAAATACATAGTTTAAAACAGGCATGTCAAACACGCGGCCCGCAACAGAAATCTGTGCGGCCCGCATGACAGATCCTACTTAGCACTAAAGTTGTACAAAATGATTACTATCGTTTGTGATTGAATCATTCTGCATCTTCGGCGTTACATATTGACTTTTCTTATTTCTGCGTTCTCACAAAAGCACGTTTTCCCATTGCATTATGGTATCGGAAACTTCATCTGCTAGTATAGTTGCAGCCGCGAATTCGCAACTGAAGTGCTAGGCTGCGGTCTCGGCCCACTACCAAGCCGCGAGAGAACTGCCAGCAAAAAGGATGCCCCCTTCACTGAGGACACTTTTCAGAACGTTAGGTGGGCGGGGCTTTGCAGCAGCGCAGTGAGAGGAGAGAGACCGCGGTGAGAGAGTATTACAACAAAGTATTTTTATGTTTCTGACAGTTTCCCCATATGAAACGAATCCACAGAAATCTCGTTACTACGAAATACATTCAGCAGCAGATACTTTCATTACAACGAAGTGACCGTGAAATGCTTGAATGAATCATCCACAGAGCAGTTAGTTCTGTGGTCACAGCTCAGTTGTGGACATTTGCACAATGATCCCCAAACAGAAACATTGTAAAAAATGTTCTTTCTTTGAACATTCCTTGTACTGTTTTTTTGATGTTTTTGTTTTGTGTGGTTTTAAGTGATACCTTTTCCTTATTGCTCGTCAACATTTGAAAAACATCCATTGGAATTTAACTCATTGTCACCCTTCTATAGAAACGGCATACTTGCTATATGCAAAAAAAAAGAAAAATCTCGGGTTGCAAACGTATGCGAACTGCTACATTTGAAGATGCTGAAAAAGACGTTTTTATGTGGTTGCAGTGATGCTTGTTCAAGAAACATTCCTATTAATGCGGCACTCATTCAAGAATATATGATGTTTTTAAATTTTCTTGGGACCTGGACAAACAAACAAACAATCTCACACGTGGCAATAGCGCTTCGGGACACACTTCAGCGTGTTGTTCCCGTTGGGTGGGGGGATCCCAGATCCCAAAAGAGTTCAGAAACCTCACAATATGAAGAAGAAGAAAAGGATAACCGTGCTGACCACAACATTCTTCCGCATTTAGATAATGTTCACACTGAATTCCCCCAACCCAATTGCACGCCAGTGCTTCAGCCATTGGATTTGGGCATCATTCGCACCCTGAAAATGTATTATCGCAAGAAAATGCTGAGAAAAATTCTCGTCAGCATAACTTGTGGATAGGAGAAAATTAAACTAATGCGAAAGAAGCTATTGGAGCTGCTTCCATTTCCAACATCCTACCTTTGTGATGCATGTTTTCTGCAGTGACAGCAACCAAAACAAGATTATGTAGTAGACTGAAAATAAGCAACACACTTCGCGTGTCACTGTCTTCCATCCTCCCCAGATGGGATCGTCTGGTTGCAGAAAAACAAGCTCAGGGCTCTCACTGATTCTGCATTATGGTAAGCTATATAATTTTTTTTACTATGTTATAACTTAATAATAATAGAAATGTAATGTAAATTGTGTATAAAACTGCCCTACAAACCCAACCATAATCACCCCACCAACTCCAACCTCCAACAACCCACCCATCCCTGGAAAAATTTGCTTCTAGTAAAGTGGTCCTTGGTGTCAAAAAGGTTGCGGACCACTGGACTACACTACTGGCTGGGCTGCGGAGACTGGCCACTGGGCAGAACTGACAATCACGAGTAGTAAATGCTTGCATATTTTCACGTTTTTTTGCTCTAGTTTTATGTAATTTTGTGCTAGTATTGTAACGAACAGTTAGTGTAGAGTACAGCTGAAGATCTGAAGTGGACGCAAAAGGTGGTGAGTTGTTTATTAACTGATTTTTGTGATTTAGAGTTTGTATAATTAGTGTAGGTCAGGGGGCTTTTTGCATATCGGCTTATTTTACAATATTAACTTTGAAGTAAACTTAGTAAAGTAAAATTAGATTTTTGGAGGATTTGCTTTCCAACATGTATTACTGAGCAATGAATTCAGTGAGCGTTTTCGCGATTTCAGTTCACAAGAACAGGACTTTGTGCTGTTTATGTCACGATACTCTTACAACATTGAGAATTCACTTGAGAATATCCAAATAGAATTGATTGAACTGCAGTCAGATTCTGTTCTGATGGCAAAATACACCGAAGTTGGTGTGCCAGGCTTGTATGCTTACCTGCCACCCTCGTATGTGCAGATCCATAAGTTGGCATCGAGAGTACTGTCTATGTTCGGAAGCACTTACCTTTGTGAGAAATTGTTTTCGTTAATGAAAGCTACCAAAACCCCACATCGCTCAAGACTTACTGTCGACCACATTTCATCCTCCATAAAAGTTGCAGCTGTACAAGATTTCAAGTCTGATATTGACAAACTGGTTACTAACAAGAGTTGCCAAGAGTCGGGACAAAAGAAATAAATCTCACACTGTAAGACTCCTATATAAGCAATGAATATAATATAATGAATATAATATAATGTTGTATGGAGATTGTATGGAAATAAATAGCTTTTCTTTAAACTTTAAGTGTTAGATTTTTTAAAGTTTTCAGTATTGGAAAGAAAGCTACAGTAACTTTGTATATTAGTATAATAATATTTGTTATAGTGCGGCCAGCTGACGCACGTATGGCAAACGAAGCGGACCACCAATGGTAGTGAGTTTGACATGCCTGGTTTAAAAGGCTCGCTAAACTTTTGTAGACAGTCTGATGTACAACCTTTTATGAATAAAATTTATAACTGTCAGCTGAATCTGAGTGTTTGAATTGTGAGTGTTCTTGTATGCTGTGTGCTCGTGTCGTCATATGCTTCAAATGCTCTTCATGGCTGTTTAGTATTGTGTGTAATTCGTTTTAAAAGTGAAGTGATAATGATAAAGACTTTTCGAGTAACAGGTGGGTCATACCTGCATATCTGCATTCTATTAACATATTTTGTGTCACATTTTATAAAATATAAGACTTGTTACAAGTTATGCTGGCGGTTCCAATCTGTGATTTTGGAAATCTGGCAACCATGCTTGGACGGGCTTCTTGTTATTTTCCATAGCCAAAATACATGATTCACCCACTAACTCAAAATATTCTGCCATATCAGCTTCCTTCACAAATGATGAAGATTAAATAGGTTCACTACCCTTAGAAAAGAACACATGCTCTAGACTAGAAAAGTGAGGGATTTTTTTTTCCTTTACATGCACAGCTTCTAGGGATTTTATGTATTTTGTGTAGCCCAGACCAATAACTGGACAAGGTGTTCAAGAGTTGCACATTACCAGGCCTTATTTGGTCTTGATTAGAATTTTGAGGTTTGTTGCACTAAGTGAAAAAATTACTGCACTTTTTATTTTTTAATCATAGTGAAATGTTTCATAAGCTGTACTGCAAAATTAACAAAAGATGCATCTTAAATTCTGCATACTCTATAACGCAATTCAGGAAAGTGATCGTCTCCCTTCAGGAGCATATAAATTTCCATTGTAATTTTGAAATGTACTATGAAACTCGTGTCCTGCCTGGTATAAGTTTATTGTAATAGGCAAGCTGGAATCAGTTTAAGGTGGTATAAGTAAAGAGACCTTCTAATAAGCTTTACAATACCAAATTCAGAAACATAAGCACATAGTGAGAGGTACATGTCTCCTGCATAAACAAGAAATTGTCTATTGATTCTCATGATTTTATAATGTATGCAATAGTTAAAAGATTATGATTTCTAGAATGCCACTATAAATACGGCACTTTGAAATGACTGATAAAAAGCATGTCTTGTGCTTTGTTATATGGAAAGCTTTACCACTTGACCTGGTAAAACTGCTGTGCTAGCATTGTTCTAGTTTGAACTGAATCTATAAAAAGGGCTGTCATTTTCTAACATGCCTTACACTAAGGTAAACCCTAACCATGGGTATCTAGAAAAAAAATCACATGCAGCTTTTCATTTACAATTCACCAAGCTTTACATTTTAAAGGGAAAAGAGATATGATGCTACCCTGATGGTTATTATATTAATAATAAAATCAAGTAAAAACTCATACTTGTTTTCTATTTTCAAAGTCAGTAAAATAACAGAATATAACACAGCAGGTGCTGTCCTTTCTTTAACATGTCAGCTATAAGTTTGCTTAGCAAGAATGTGAATTTACATTGGACAACAAGACATAGATTACAACAATGATGAGGGATCAATAATTCCTTTTCTCTCATAGCATAATAATTCCTAACAATCCTTGTCCAGTATCATCCATCAAAGTTACGTGATGCCTCAGATTAACAGATACTCAAGTTACAGTGAAAAAGAATCAGCCATGACCATGAGTTTGAAATTTACAAAGCAAAACATGAAGGACAAAAAATAGATAGATAGATAGATAGATAGATAGATAGATAGATAGATAGATAGATAGATAGATAGATAGATAGATAGATAGATAGATAGATAGATAGATAGGGGCAAGGAATCGATTAAAAAAAATAAACACATAATTGTATGGAATTAATTGTGATTAATCACATCTAACATTAAAACATGTGATCATAAAATAAATGAATAAATCATAAATTAAATATGCACTGAATCATAAATTGTATGTAGAATGAACACAAAGGAATTTTTAAAAATTTAATGGCATAGATTAAACTTTAAAAATGACCTGAAAACTGACCTTTTAATCAAACACTACTTGCGCAAATACAAAAGGAATTTGAATGCCTTACTAAAAGTCAAGTTGAAAAGACAACAAACAGAAAACAAGCCCAAACTATTTAATATCAAATTAGCATAGCATATAAGACACAGACATGTCTAAGTAAAGTTAAATGATCAAAAAAACTGTAGTGTCTGAATGCACTGCTAAAGACTGACTTAATTGAAATAAGCATCTCTTAAATGGGGAGACATTTAAACTTGCATTAAAACTCTGCAAATGCCATCAAATGTTCATTACCATCAACAAGTTTATAGTTATACTGTAACCAAGTGTTTTTCAAGCAGTACACAATGAGAGTTACCCAGGTGTGCCATATAGGACTACCTGTATGTAGCTGGCAAAGGGACAAAGCAGCTGGGAAAATGCATCCACAGTGCTGTGTCTGTGAACGCCAAGCTCCACACTACTTTTTTTGCTGGCGTCTCTGATAGTCTCGCTCCTTTTGACTCACCCTTTCGGATGGTTTAGCAAGTGTATAGATTTAATGCTTTTGTGGTTGGTAGAATCATGATATGCATTGGGATTTTTAAGGTTACTAAGTGTGCCACCACAGAAAAACAGTTGGAAAACAATACACTACCTACATATTTGCTCCTGGTGTGCTTTAAATTATCTCTGTAGCTGCTATCTCTTAAAAATGATTATGTTGCATTCTGCAATCTGTAATAATTGGTTGGGAAAAGCATTACACACTTTATTAGAGTAGTAAGAACTGTAAGCTACCTGGAAGACTGACAGTTTAAATACATAGGTACACTTATTTTGGTTTTACTGCCACTCAAAGAAAACATATTGCACGTATGTGATGTGACATTGATTTGATCTTCTTACAGAAACATGACATGAAAAAAGAAGAGAGAGTATAATTTATACATTTACTACTTTATTTGTAGTTCTAAGACTAGGACTCTAGGACTATACTCCCGTGCACGTATGTATAAATCAAGGAAATTAATACATGTACCATTTACTGGCATGTGTCAATGCATTTTAAAATGTGTAATTTGAAACTTTTATATAAAATTTAATTCCTCAAAATTTCTAAAGATAGTATATAAATATGGTACTGGATGTGTATGTAATTCTCCAGGTTCACACTTAACCTTCTTGTATTATTGTTTTATTATTGTAATGTAATGTTAAAAAAAAAGAAAATTATATGAAAATGCCACCCTGACCAAAGCACTGTCTGAAATGATTGCCTCGATGCTGGCTCTGGATGAAACAATATTTTGTAACGTGTTAAACAGGACACATTAATCTCAAAAATTAATGTGTTAACACTAGAATTACCAAAGCTTACAAGAAAACCCGTAAATCCGGCCCACCTTAAATCCACTCGCATGTCTCCATTCAGCTCTTTTGTCTTGTAAATGTGTTGATAATCCCAAGCAGCAAGCAGTCTGCTATACCATACCCCCCACCGCCAGAGAAACTGCAAAAACGTCTTCCAACAGAAACCTTGTTTATCAGTGAGTCAGGTACCTAGGCTAAAAAAATATGTTCTTATTCAGAACAAATGCATTTCACGTGTGTTCCGTGTCAAGATAAACAAAGATCTGTGTAAGTGTAGGATGACAGGAAATGTTGAACACATACCTAAAAGACAAACTTTTTCCATGTTTTATTACTAACAATAAAATGTATACATGAAGTGTATAATGTATGAAGACTGAAGTTCAAATATCAAATAAGCACTTTCACAAAAGATACAAGTATAACAGAACAAATGCGCTCCCCCTTCCTCCCAACCCCACCCAAGACTATAACTGAAGAAAAAGAAAACAGGTTAGTGTTTGTGTTTGGGTTTGGTAGTACAGCGGTTACAGCTACTGACCCCTATTCAGGAGGTCCTGGGTTCGAGTCTTAATGCCTCCCAAAATTACCGTTTTGAGTAGTGAGCTGTTCTTATTCTTACTATCTATACTAATAAAAGGCAAAGCCCTCACTGACTGACTCACTGACTGATCACTAATTCTCCAACTTCCCGTGTAGGTAGAAGGCTGAAATTTGGCAGGCTCATTCCTTACAGCTTACTTACAAAAGTTAGGCAGGTTCCATTTCGAAATTCTACACGTAACGGTCATAACTGGAACCTACTTATGTACATATATACGGCCATAGCCTGCAGCTCGGTCGGCGCGTGAGGCAGAGTTGTGTCCCTCATCGTCACGCCTTCCACGTAATTGAATGCCTGCCCATATAAGGCCGTCCTTCAGCAACAATACAATAGACACGCTGCCGCTAAATATTCGCGGGTGAAGGACTGTGCTTATGCAAACAAAGATGAGATAGTCA
Source organism: Polypterus senegalus (assembly GCF_016835505.1). NCBI lineage: Eukaryota > Metazoa > Chordata > Cladistia > Polypteriformes > Polypteridae > Polypterus > Polypterus senegalus. The sequence continues at coordinate 154,475,188 of NC_053160.1, read as the reverse complement.
GGGATAGACTAGTGTTTGGCACAAACTCAGCGAAAGTGTGAAAGAAACTTTTAAGTGCCGGGTCTCAGCTAACATTAAATAAAGCTGTGGACATCGCAAGATCGCACGAGATAGCACAAGCACAGCTGAGAACCTTCGATGCATGTACTCTGAGCAGCTCACGTGAACTGACTGTGAACACAGTACGTGGAGAACAAGGAAGAGATCCAAACAGCGCTGAACAAAAAAACGCATTACACAATTGAGAAGGCAGAAGAAGAATATGAAGCGAGTGACGCATACAAGCATATTCATACGTGCAGCTACAGCGGAAACAAAGCACGGTGTAAACCTTAAGTTTAAATTAAGTTCATAGACACGCTGCCGCTGGCGTTTGTCATGCTTACGACGAATACGATATTCGCGAGATACAAGTTTAATGAGAAGACGCAGGGTATAAACGAGACTTTTGATCACGGCTCACGTGAACTGACTGTGAATACAGTACGCACACAAAAAGCAAGACCTCCAAAGAGCGCTGAACAAAAAACGCATTACACAATTGAGAAGGCAGCAAAGGAATATGAAGCGTGTGACGCATACACGCATATTCATAAGTGCAGGTACAGCGCAAACAAAGCACACAGTGGAAAAAGCCAATGTCCAGCTAAAGGAAGACAGTGTGAAAAATGTGGTAAATTGAACCACTTTGCTAAAGTTTGCAGGACTGGGAAAGGTAAACCCGTGCATGCAGTGTGTGATGTCTCAGATAAAGAGGAAGACGAGCAGTTTATTGATGCAGCAAGAAAGGAACAACCCTCTGAATCTGAACAAGCCTTTGTAGACATATCAATAGGAATGCAAGGTGTAAAGCTTAAGTTTAAATTAAGTTCATAGACACGCTGCCGCTAAATATTTGCAGGCAAATCCACAACTCAATATCGGGAATGCCTGTTAAACATCTTAGATTCACGAGTACCGATTTCGGTAGTGAACACTTCGATGAATTAAACCTGTTATCTTTACAACGGTTGACAAACACGGAATATAACTTGAACACAACACATCCTCCAAATACGAACCTGATTGACAGAAATAATGATAATCAAATCCTTGATGACAGCAACACTCTTAACAGTCACAAAACAATTACATTGACAATCATGTTACGTTATTTTTAAAATGTTTCCTTTTCTTTTTCATAACTTCTTTAACACACTACTTCTCCGCTGTGAAGCGCGGGTATTTTGCTAGTTATACAATAAAAGCTTACATTTGATTTGAGTCTGTAACAGTTGGTGTAAATGTATGGTACTTGTAAAGGTTAGCATTTTTTTAATTCAGTTTTATTCTCTCAGTCGTGTTCACGCTCTCCCTGATCTGACACTGCTGTTTTCAAATAAAGACGTGCTATAACAGAGGTGAACACAGATAGGAGAAAGAGAACAGAAGCCCTCCCTGCAAGAAACATCCACTCACATATAAGAACAACACAGCTGCACCAGGCGTAAAGGCAAAAGATGGCACCGTTTCGATGCAGGACGAGGTACGGCGTCATCCTGCCAATCACCTATCCTTCAAAGAAACAGCACCACTTACAGAGCTCACCAGCGTATCATGCAAAGTCCTGTTTGTGATTAAGTTTTGTGATGGTCTTTACATAAGAAGCATTTATATTTTACTCATATAAAAGCCAGATCAAATGTTACTTATCTTGATTTATGTAGTTATCTTCCTACAGCGTAAAGTCACAAGTAGGCTGCAGAGCTTCCTCTGTTTGATTGACAAGGACATGCTCACAAATTACACGTGTAATGCCACGAAAAATACCTGCTTACACTTTAGTACATGAGCAATGGTAAGAGAATGCAATTAGATTTTTTTTGGGCACATATCCCATTTTAGTGTTTAGATCTGGACGGTGTAACGTTGGCGAGCTCTGTAAGCCGTGCTGTATCTTTGAAGGACAGGTGATTGGCAGGATGATGCCGGACTTCATCCTGTATTCAAACGGTGCCATCTTTCTCCTTTATGCCTAGTGCAGCTGCGTTGTTCTTATATGTGAGTGGACATTTCTTGTGGGGAGGTCTTCTGTTCTCTTTCTTCGATCTGAGTTCACCTCTGTTATGCCGTGTCTTTATTTGAAAACAGCAGTGTCAGATTGGGGCGAGCGTGAACTCGACTGAGAGAATAAAACTGAATTAAAAAAAAAAAAAATGCTAACTTTGACAAGCACTATAAATTTACAGCAGCTGTTACAGACACAAATCAAATGTTTGTTTTTATTGTATTATATTAACAATGGGAGCAGCTCTCTACTCAAAACAGTTAATTTGAGAAGCTGCCAGCATCGAACCCAGAAGCTCTTGATTGGGAGGCAGCAGTTTTTAGCACTGCAGTACGCAAGCTGTCGCATCAACCGCCTACTGTAACCTGCTTTCTTTTTTCTTCAGTTATATTTTTGAATAAAAGCGCACTTGTTTTGTTATACTTGTACATTTTGTGAAAGTGTTTATGTGATATTTGGACTTCAGGCTTCACACCTTATGCATATTTCCTAAAGACGGTCCTTGGGTGTGTGTAGGAACAGTTAAACTTTGAATCTGATGATTGTATATATTGCAGAACTGACCTCTCTGTACTATGCTGTCCTCTGCATCTCCTGGAGTTCAAAAGATATACCAACATGCAGCACATGTGGACACTGGCCAAGATCGGAAAAAAAAAAAAAAAAAAAAAAATGCCGTCACTGACTACAACGCATGAAGATATGCAAATGAATATAATGTTGCATTAGTTCAACAATGTTTTCCGAAATGTACAATACAGGTCATAAAATGAATTATTCCAAATGTCATATACCTAAGTCTCTCTTTTTGTCAGTGCTTCTTTGACATCATGAATCAGAAGGTGCATACTAATTCAGCGTGAGCAAGAGCACACAAGAATAAAACTGAATAAAAAAAATTGACATCCACAGTCATTCTCAGTCAGGCACACCACTCACATCCACGTCCACAGTTTTCCCAGTTTCGTTCATGCACAAGATCTGACAGGGGGTGTAGCAAAACAAATTTGTTTGTTATACCACGTCTTTATATAAAAACTGCGTCCCATTCGGGAAGGGGGTTTATGGGGGGTATGGGAGCTTGAACGTAAGAGAATAAAAATGAAAAAAACCCTGCTAACTTTAACTACAAATTTACAGACGCAAATTAAATGTATGTTTTTATTGTATGATATAAACAATAAGAGCTGCTCACTACTCAAAATGGTAAATTTGGGAAGCAGCTGATATCGAAACTGTGACCTCTTGAATGGAAGGAAGCAGTTCTTAGCATTGCACCACGCAAGCTGTCGAATCAACCGCCAACCATAACTTGCTTTCTTTTTTCTTCGGTTGTATTCTTGAATAAAAGTGCACTTGTTTTGTTGTACTTGCACCTTTTGCGAAAGTGTTTATTTCATATTTGTATTCAGGCTTCACACATTATACAGTTCATGTCTACATTTTGTCAATTATTATGAAAACATGAAAAACGTTTCTGTGTTAACAACATTTTTACAAAGATTGTTGAGGACACCGAACACACATGAAATGTATGTATTACAAATGACGATGTACTTTTTTTACCCTATAAAGCTCCAGCACTTCACTCGAAGATAAACACTGAGCACTGAGAAACTTCTTTGCGAATTAAACTGCGCCGGTGGGTAGGGGATGGGATAACAGGCTGCTTGCTGTTATCGACACATTTACAGGACAAAAGACACTGACGGAGAGGTGAGAATTGATTTAAGGTGGGCCGAATTTACGAGTTTTCTCTTAGGCGCTGGTAATTCTAGTGTTAACTCTCCCAGGCCTAATAAATATACATATTGTGAGACTTGCTCAGACACCACCAGTCGGAAACCACATCTTTATCAAAGTCACACGTTTATTAATCACCATTAAATGCAGAAATCACAGTCCCTAACACCACACAATGCACTCAGCAATTAAATCACCACAATAAACCTCTTTCTCAGTCCTTAGCCACCTTTCTTCTCCTCCTGGGAGCTTCGTCCAGCTCCCACTCCCGACTCAAGCTCCCCGACTGTTAGGAGGCAGCGCCTTTTAATCCTGCCCGGATGTGCTCCAGGTGGCTGGTGACGATCTTCCAGCAGCACTTCCTGGTGTAGCGGAAGTGCTGCCCTTTGCAGGTTCATCCGCCATCTTGCCTGGTGTGGTGGAACTGACAGATCCCCAGGTCCCATGAGGCTTAAGGCGCCCCCTGGCGGTGGCCACGGTTCCCAACAGGTCAGAACCTCTTTGTCCCTTTCCCGTGATCCTCTTTTTGTCCAGGGCGGTTGCCCCCTTGTGACCCGGAAGCTATTACTGTCCCTTTCTGGTCCCTCCAGGCATCCCGGCCAGGTAATGACCCCGGCAATCTGCCACAATATATTTAGTTACTTAAATTACAAGACTAAATTTCACAGGTAAATTGAAAAAAACAAAAAGGGATAATTTAGAGAATAGCACAAGTTATACTTATCACTGTGAGGTCAGAAAAAAATCCCTACATCACAGATCTGAGTTATATGGAATAACCTAAACCTATAACAAAGAAATCTATATTCTGCTGGAGGCTTTGTCATTTCAGACAGGGTTCATAATTCTATTGTTGGTTACAACACCTTGTACAAAAGTACTGCAGCACTAGATCCATGTTTCTGAAAAGTATCAAAACTGATCTATCAGTTACCACTGACAAGCCAGTCAGGATCCAGAAGAACAATCAAGGCTTGATTTAGGTTTGAAGAGCACTGCAAAAGATTAAGCTTACAATTGGTGCACTTCAAAAATGTCAGTCTATCTCCAAGACAAAAATGGAATAATCATAAACAACTGGTAGCATTCAGTCATGATAATTGAAAGGGGAAAGGAAATGCTGGTTTCAAAAGAACCAAAATTAGATGCCTGCAGCTAACTGCTAGTTCTGCAATGACTGGTACATTCTATGTATTGCTGGTCCCCACTGTTCCTACTCCTTAATTTTACCAGATATACATGAACATATACTGTAAGGGTTCAAAATATAAGCAACTGCATTTTCAGTTATATAAAACTAGAGATCAAATTTCACAACTAGAAAGAAACAAAATTAAAATGTCTTATTATCCTGTTAAATCTAGGATGCTTAACACTGCAGGCAATTCAGTATGCTTAAAAATACAAAATAGTCAGACAGCCAAGAAAACTGAATGGCACAATTTCAGGACCCAAAAGGCTCACCTAATGATGTTCTAGTAATGTTATAAAGAATAACATGTACCAAGAATCAACACTAACCTATGCTGGACATTGCCATCATGAATTGCTTCAGGAGGAACCCTCCACGGACAGCTGATCCTGCCTCCTGGAAGCCTTTTAAAGTCAAACTGGCAGCATATCTTGGGATCTGGACCACAAGTGTGAGGGACATCATAACTGTAGAAAGGCATCATGTGGCACAAGATATCAGTGCTAGAACCTTCATCTGTATGGGAGGAAAGAAAAAATCGTTTAGTGGAGCAACAGGTTTTTTTTTTTTCCCCTAAATTAGAATACCATAACTTAAGATTTTTTTTTAATCACAACATGTGATTAAAAGTCTAAAAAGATTTGGGGGCATCTCTATGTATTATATAATTTTAATAAAATTTCATTTCTGTTTGAGAATTTGATACCTTTACAAAAAGTGGCAATTAGTGAAAAAAATTATAGCAAAAGATTACTTTCTAATTATTGCAAAGTTTTTCACCACAGGGACAGCAGCCAGAAGAACTTCAAGTGGAATACACTACCTCCTACTCAACAAGCACTTTGACACAACCAGGGCACAGGAGAGCATCAAAGGGTTTATTAACATCAATTAGCATGACACTCAATGACTTTTTCAGCTTCACATAAAATGTGATCATTCACTTAGGTCATCTTTCTCTGTGCTAAATCACAGAACTATTTATTTAAGAATCTATTTAGTTTAAGGAGATGGAGAAATAGCCACCAAGATACAGAGAATTATACTACAGAGTCTCTAAAAAGTTCTCAATGCACTTGTAAGTTTTTATATTTTACTGTTACATAATATTTCATCATAGTGGATTTTTCACATTTTTGACATTAATCGTTATTAAAAGACTCATTAATGTCAAACTGAAAGCAAATCCCCTCAAAGTGATCTGAATTAATTCCATATGCAAGATGAAAAAAAATACTTGATTTCATAAGCATCTGTTCCCTTAATCCAGTATTCAATAGATGCAACTTTGGCAGTCATGACAGCCTTGAGTCTGTGTGCACAGGCCCTTTTCTGTTAGTTTCCCACATCTGGGCACTGAAATTTTTTGCCATTCTTTTTTTCAAAAACTGCTCAAGCTCTGTCAGGTTGTATGGGGATCGTGAGTGAGCAGCCTTTTTCAAGTCCAGCCACAAATTCTCAGCTGGATTGAGATCTGGGACTCTGAATGAACTACTCCAAGACATTAACATTGTTGCCCTTAAACTATTCTTGTATACCTGTAGCTTGAAGTCATTGTCATGCTGGAAAACAAATCTTCTTCCAATGCTCGGGCTTCTTGCAGGCCACACTTGTTTCTCCTCCAGGATTTCCCCATATTTTGCTGCATTTATTTTACCTTCACAAATCATCCAGGGCTTAAAGCAGAGAATCATTCTAACAGCATAATGCTGCCACAATCATGCTTCACCATGTGAACAATGTGTTTTTGATAATATGTAGTGTATGGCTTGCACCAAATGTGGCATTTTGTCTAATGGCCAAAAACAGACTATAGAACTTTCCTCCTGCTAACATCAGAATGTCATGTCATTTTCTCTTTGCCACTTTTCCATAAAGCTGCGACTGGTGAAGCACCCAAGAAACAGTTGCTGTCTGCACAGACTCTCTGATCTCTGCCACAGTAACTTGTATCTTCTCATATTTCTCATATATGGTGGCTTCCCCGATTAGTCTTCTTTGTGCATGGTCACTCAGAAGACTAAAGGGTGGTCTGCTCTTCACAGATTTACAGATGTGCCAAATTCCTTCCATTTCTTAACGATTCATTTAAATGTACTTCAATGGATATTCAGAGACGTATCTCAATACCTAAGCTTGTGCTTTTCAGTCACCTTTCATGGAGTTGCTTGGTGTGTTCTGATATCTTCATTGTAAGTTAGATCACAATGCTGACTCTCCTCAAGAAGGACCTTCCAGATCAAGTGCTTTTATACTGCAATCAATTAAAACCCATTGACTACAGACAAGTGATTTCCATTTAGCAAATTCTGTAATTCTAAAACCTACTAGATATAACTTTATTTATTTGTCCCCGGGGGAAATTTGCCTTTTTATTTTTAAATAAATGCATAAATAGATAGAGAAATGAACATATATACAAAAACATGTGGTCTAAACACACCAGTGTGACTAAAAAGAAAGAAAACTTCAGACTTGGCTGTCTCAGTCCCAATGAGGCATTATGAAGACATATTGATGTTCGTACAAACGAGTCCTTGTCACATTTCTTGACACACTTCTGCTGAATGATTCATTGGCTGAAAGTACTCAATGCTAATGTGTCAGAGAGAGGAAGTGCAGAATTGTTCATAAGGGCACTCAGTTCTGGTATATTCTCTCCTTCACTGCAGCCTCCGGGGGTGTCCAGAGTACATCCCATATCTGAGCCCGTCCTTTTAATTAGCTTGTTGATCCTATTTTAAAGTGATGTTACTGGGCTAGAACACCACAGCAGAGAAAATCACGCTGGCCATTATAGAGTTGTAGATGATGTGAAGGATGTTCCTACACACATAAAAAGAACACAGTCTCCTAAGAAAAAAAGAGTCTGCTCTTTCTTATATACTTCCTCAGTGTTATGAGACCAGTCCAGCCTGTCACTGATGTGGACCCACAAGTACTTGTAGGAGTGGACCACCTCTACATCCACTCCTTGAATAGTGACCAGTTACAGAGACTCCTTAGTGCGGAGAAAGTCAATAACCAGTTCCTTGTTTTAGCCGATGTTAAGGTGCAGACAATTCAAGCTTCTCCACCTGACTCCTATACTCTGTCTCGTCCTCTTTATCAATACACTCAAAAAAGTGCAGAATCATCTGAGAATTTCTGCAAGTGATATAACTTGGTGTTATATTTGTAGTCGGAGGTACAGAGTGAAGAGAAAAGGAGACAGGACTGCTCCTTGTGGTGCTCACAACCGCATCAGAAACACAGTCCTTGAGTCTTACAAACTGCGGTCTGCATGACAGATAGACATCAGTGATGATTTAAATGTGTAATACTAAAAAGGGGGTGAACACTTATGTGATCAATTATTTTGTATATCTGTAATTTCTTTTAGTCACGCTGCAGAGATCTGTCTTCACTTTGATATTAAAGAGTCCTTAAATGTTGATCAGTGTCGAAAAAGCCAAATTCTAGTCATAGACATAATGATATAAATGTGAAAACTCCCAAGAAGATAAATACTTTTTATAGCTTCTGTCTGTAGTGCTGAGAATGAGCCCTTGAGAAAGCTAATTGTTAGTAATCTATAAAAATATAAAGCCACTTTAGACAGAACTAATATATCCTTTAAAATTAATTCAACAAAACAGAAATGGATGTATTTTTTTAAAAATCAGTTTCAACGTGATTTCTTCATAAAACAATATATTGAAATGGCAGATGGGAAGGAAAAAACTTGATAGAGGAGAAGATAATCTGGTAAACAAAATATAAATTGAATGTATATATAGTGATATTTAACAATTTCAAGTAAACAGAACAAGACAGAAAAAAGTGGAATGTCAAAAGACTGCCTGAAAACACAGCTGCCACCATTCAAGACAAGCCATTTCCTCGCGTGTTGCTGTACAAATTACAGTATGTACATCAGAACAAAGAAGTCAGATTATAATTTAAGCACACATAGTACAGAACATTTCTCCAAATATTGTGCACTTACTTCAGTCAGATTAATTTAAAGAACTAAATCATCAATATTGTCTCTGCAGCATTTCCAACCAAAAACTTTTCTTTGATGATGCAGTATATACTTTTTGCACCAATTCTTCATTTCATTTCAGTAAAAAAAAATAAAGGATGTGCCGTCCAGCACTACACATATAACTTTCTTCCTAATTTGATATTTATAACTGATTTAATGTGAACTTATTGAATGATTTTGTTGTCTCAGATCACTACAATTATGTGCAAGCATGTAAGTCTATAAATGCTTATTGATTATATTCTCAAAAGCACAATTTAATTTTGAGTGTTACTAAGAATTATGGGACAGAAAAGACATTAATATAACTGGAAAGAATGTGATGCTAAAAATGACAAAGAAAAATAGTTATTTCATTATTCAGTAAACCTTGTATCCATCTTATTAATGATATCCTGCTAAATATTACTTTTCTTGGTGGTTACAATATTTAGTCAACATTTAGATCATCTTTAATTATTGATTATAAACCAGAAGCAGCTGCAGTGTGTTGGCAATATAGAAAGAAAAAGAGGCATTCTTGCAGGACATCAGTCCATTCCCACTGAACACAAGGGCTGCACAGTATGACAAAAACAGGAAAAAATTTTTCTTTTGAGGGCTAACTATTTCACTTATATACAGAATTTTATGGTAGCGAAATTCTGCTGTGCTCATATTCTCAAAGTTAGCATTTACAAATTGCTTTTGATCCAAGATTTGGCTGCATTATTAATACAATAGTCATTCTAATATTCTAGTCATTATAATATTAAAAAAATACTTTTTAGACAACTTGTCTATTGTGTGTTTATTAGAATGTACTATTCATTAAAACAAGGACAGACATTTAGAATATTAAGTCTTTTAAACTTGGCTATGTGTCTTTCTTCACTTTGCTAGTTTTTTTCCCTGTACTTTGATACCTTTCTTTTATTCTTTCTAACAGACACAGTGGCTGAGTGAAGCAGATTTCTAACTAACTGTTTGTCACAATGATTAATGAGCGATTATAAAAAAAAAAATTGTTTTTAAGGCTGCAGTTACAGACTCTATTCGTCTGCAGATTAAACGAGGGGAATAATTTGATGTCACTTCAGTTTCATTTCATACTCATTACTAATCAGCAGCAGCTCTGATAGCATTTGTAGATGCTTTGATGAAATCTTTCAGCAAAGTCTGACAAAAGAAATAGTTTCTAAAATATATCCTAGAGCTCTTTGATTCTATAAATGTGTCAAAATATGACATTCAGGTTTTTTTTTTATGAAGATTTACACTTAAATAAGTGATTTTAGCATTTATGTCAAACTAAGAAAGCTAAAAGTTTAAATTTTAAAGGGCTTTATCTCATTGTTTGCTTTATCTAGCTTATATTTTATGCAGTACCTTTCACAGTGTCTTTTGTTACAAAAATGAATCCCCCAATCTACTGTAGATGCAGCAGACAGAACATTAAATATAATTAGAATTTTGATCTTCTGATTTTTTCCAACTAGACATGTTGTTTCTAATAACACAGTAGCCATCCATTTATTCACCCAAATCCTCATAATCAAGGGATTACTAACCTATTCAGGTGACAAGCAAACTCATAATATAAGATGTACACCTTTGGAAGGATGTGGGAGAGAAACAAATGTGGGTGAAAAATCCATGTATAGAATGAAGAAAACATGAAAACTCCACACAGACTATGAACATGGTAGGATTCAAACTCAGTCTTGGGGAGCTGTGGCGTAGCAGCATTAATCACTGGGCCACTCTGCCTATATCGTACATGTAAGTGAATTTAATTTATTGGAGATGATACAAAATGCATGTGTTATACATGACCGTGAACCGCATGTCTTCTGAGGTTATTTCAGTTGCAAGTTTCATTAATAATAAATCATAGTCAGCTCCCCCAAACTCCAAAAGGTGTTATTCACAAAGATGAAATTGGTGGCCTTTAAATATGAGGAGAATCTGAGGGTTAAAGAATGGCAACCAGCCTTATGGAGAAAAAACAGCCAGTGTAGGCAATCAGGTTAAGGATAGTCATGGAGACAGACTGCGACCAAGCACAATCTCAGTGGGACTCTGGAGCAGCCCAGTGACAGGACTGCTATTATGAACATGTTTCAGGAGCTTATCAAACTGGCAAAAAAGATTACAGCCATATATATTCAAAGCTGCAAACAAATGGCAAATGAGCTCAGCTTTATCACATAATTAAGGGGAAAACACGGAGCATTTAAGGACAAGCTATTAATAACAGACAAAACAGTGCTGAACATTGCTGTGAAAAGCACATGTTAGTGATTACTGTGGGAGTGACAACTGACACCAAAAAATGCAGCCTACCAGAGACCGAAATCCACAGAACTCGAGAGACAGCGTTATTGCATTTAACCAATCAGCTTGTACTATAAAACCTGTGGATAGCACTGTATGCTGGTATTAGCACAGAGAAGATCTTCCATCTCATGGGAAACAGCATACAGTCTGTTGGCACTACCAATCACTTCTTTCTGATGTGCTTGAAAAGCAAAAGAAAACCACAAAACTCTGACAGATTTATAGGTACATACAGTATGTACACACAATGGAGAGCCAAGCAATTTTTTAAGCAATTTAACTAAAAATCCTTCTTTAACTGAAAAAGTATAATCTAATCTTGATAATGAATTTTAATTGTCTACCGTATTAATTTCACTGATATAAACAGTACAGTCGTCTAGGATTCTGACTGTTTCTTGATGGCTGAATATCTGCTAGCTTAACGGCCAGTTATTTACTGTAACTGAAGAATTATAGTACATTTTCTTGAGTAAAGTAATATGACTTGCGCATTACCTTTGAAATGAAAGGTAACATTGCTACACCACTAAGTCTTTAAAGAGTTGATTAAAGCAAACTTTTTTTTTTTGTAAAATAATAAGAGACCCATGACCTGTAAATCCACCACTGACTTTAGAAAAAGCTTCAAACCACTGACCTGGCACACCCCAAGATAGGCAATGATTTCACAAATGAATGCATTGGCTTAATCCAGCAGCATAAAAAGTTTGGTTTCCTTAAAAATGAACGACAAGTCTCAGCTCTGGTGCCACATGTAATTTTACAAGCTTTTAAGATAACACGAGGCTTACACACCCAAATAAGTAACGTCTAAGCATTACTAAACTAAAACTTTATTCAGGGCAACTTGTGAACTCCTTGGGACTTTTTCAATCAAGATGCATAGTGCATGGCACACAAAACAGTTTAGAGTTTGAAACAATGGAAGCTGACTGGCAGCCTTTATTATACTGGTCCACATTTAAGCTCCTTGGCCTCATTCATTTCAGTATTCCACCTGACCTGTACACTGTGGACAATAACAGCAAGGAGCACTCACCAAAAAATATAATAACATGCATAATGAACCTGTGGAATCAGTACCAGGAAATGTTCACAATGAACTGGATGCAGTGCAGTGTGCACCCAGAAATGTGCCAATGGCTGGGAAAGCCATTGAAAGAACAAGTTGATAAGTAGAAGGCAGATGGTCATTTAGTGCCCATAGAGTGAGCCCACAGAATGGATTAGTAATCGTGATCGTTATGAAGTCTGACAAGCTGCAGGTATGTATTGATTCAGAACATCTCAGTTGGGCCCTTTGAAGGTCATACTGCAAAATGCCTGTGCTTGAGGATGTGCTGTCCAAGCTCCCAAAGGCTAAACTTTTCACTTTACTGAATGTAAGAAAAGCGATCTCACAATGCAAGCTTCATGATGAGAGCAACTACGGCACATCATTCTGGATACCATTTGGTGTTTCACTGGCAGCAGAGATTTATCAAAGAAAACAGCATGAATTACTGGAAGGCCGCAGTGGAGCCAATACAGAAGACTGCTGCAGACAGATGAAACTGAGGCCGAGTGTTAAAAAACTTCATGGCTATTTTCTGTCAGCCAGTAACCTTAAAACAGACCCAGAGAAAGTAAGTGTCCCAATATAAAGCACCATGTGACATAAAAGCAGTGTATAACCAAGAAGCCAGTGAAATTCTTACTTCACAGGGTAATTACTGCTATCTGCACATAGTATAGTGAAATTCTTACTTGAATATACTAATCAACATGCAACACGTTGTGATATCCAACCCTGTCCTGTAATACTATGATGTTTCCAAATCTCTCTGTTATCCAAAATGATTCCAGCCAGCCTTAGTTGTTTTGTAATGTATGAAGGGAAATCAGTTTTCTATGCTTCTCAAGCACATCAGAAAGGAATTACACAAATCAAGAAGGAATTCATCAGCATTCTACTGTATTCATATGTCAAAGCATGTGACCTCATGTAAGCACCTTCTGAAGGCACCAAAATGTTTACAAAGCATGCTTCTTGTGCACTGTAACGTGAAGACTATATATAAGCCAAGGCCAGAACTGTAATAGAGTTGTTCCATTTGGCCAACATCTAGGGTTCGCAAATAAGAATTACACAATTTGCAACTTAGGAGAAGTCAAGTTTGAAGCATGTTAATGGGGATGAATATTTCATTGAGACGGACATTTGCAAATGCTGAAAGCAGTGGTCCCAACTTGTTGACCAGTTTAAAAGGAACAGAAGAGTCTAGTTATAAAGAAGCAGAAATTCGGAGCAGAGCTGAATATCCAGAACACTCTTGCTATCTTGTCACTGACACTCAGAGTCACTCTCCATTGTACCTTCCACACATGAAGAGGTTGACAGTGAAGCTGGGTCTCCGAGTCAGAATTGAATGCTTATCCAGCTGATCTGAGAAAGTGGGCCTCTGACTACTAATACAGCAGAAAGTAGTATCTGGATGTTTTATTTATTTAAAATTTTATTGAATTTATTAAAATGAAATAACATTCCATACAAGCAAGTCAAGTTTTACAAAACTAGGTTCGAAACTAATCAACCCCCACCCCTGAGAAAGAAAGCTAGGCCAACAAAGTAAGACTTAAATAGTAGGAAAAATAAATAAATAAATAAATAAATAAAAATAGGAAATAGAAAGAAAAAAGTGACAAATGTATGTGATATTTTGAAGAAATTATTTTATTACCTGAATAGTACCAATTAGAAAACATTGTTGCAGTAATGCAATATTCTATGAAAATGATTACAACCACAAGAAGGCATGCGAATGAATATAAATAATGTTGCATCAGTGCTACAATGTTTTCCAAAATGTACTATACAGGTCATGAAATAAATTATTCCAAATATCACATATACCTATGCCATAATCAGGTTACTCACCTTGTACTAGCTTTGTACAGTATGTGCATATGCATATACAATCACTGATGTTTCCATTTTCAACGCTCGTTTTAATAGGTTTGGCCAAATTTATTATCAAATTTTGATTACACATTTCCCTCACAGCTCTGAAAGACTCTTTAACCTTTTAATTCTTTCGCGTTAATGGCTGCGTTACACACCCAGTCTTCTCTTTTACCCTTTTGTTGTCAATGACATTTGCTCCCTGTTCACCAATGCCGCCAGCCCATTTTTTCATATATACAAATTACGGAGGCTGCAAAGCCAAAGCTACATTTCAGTATTGGTTTTTTTTCAGTGTGGAAATTACCTTTACGTATTTTCCCCCAACTTGGGACATGTACTTCAAACCTAATGTAATGCTGTCTGCTAACAATACCATCTGACAGCAGTTTGACTTAGCAGATGCTAATTTTCATGCTTGAGTCGAGGCAAAACAGGATTCTGACTTGCAGCCAAATGATCACAGTACTAGGGCACAATTCTTGATTCCAAATCTGTCCAAACAGTTTTTGAGAGTTTTGAAAACAAAATGGTTTGAGACAGGCAATCAAAATGAAATGCTAGAAGCTCAGTTTTTTCACTTCTGCCAAACTGTAAAAGCTAGATCAAAGCTACTGAAAAATACATGGACATTTATGGATACTGCAGACTATGTACAGTGTGCAAAGTTATCAGAATCTTTTCCTAAATGTGCAAAGTGCCAGGCAGTGAGCAGGATGCCAATCTTTTCTAAGTATATTAATCACAGAAGAGTTAGTGATGCCAGATCGCTTGGCAGGTGAAACTGAAAATTAGAAGCAGATAACAAATTAAAAAAAAAAAGGCCAACAAAGCCTCTTTTTGAGTCTTTTAGAAAAATGAATTCCAAATGATTGCCAGATGACAACATAAAACTGCATAACTAAAAAGATCTAGGTGTAATTTAATTCTGGATTAGTTCAATTTATGAGCTGGACATTGCTACTTGATGAAACAGTGTTATTATACATGAAACATATATATTTTGATGTGAAAATATGAGGTAGTGTGAACAGTGATGATTTTAATTATTCCCTAGTCTTGTATGGTGTCTAGTTGCCACTTAGTAATTCCCACTACTTACTTCACATATCACAAACTAAGTGTTCACTAACTAAATGTACAGTGCTTCAGTGTGAAATTCATTTCAATGCAAACGTAAGACTATGAAACCCTGCTTATACAATGTACACTTGAAATGAACAAGCAGCAAGTGTGTGGATAAATCATCAATATAGGAAACATGACTTCAGCACCTCCTCCTTGAACCGTCACCTTATCGTGGTGGAGGGGTTTGCGTGTCCCAATGATCCTAGGAGCTATGTTGTCCGGGGCCTTATGCCCCTGGTAGGGCCACCCAAGGCAAACTGGTCCTAGGTGAGGGATGAGACAAAGAGCGGTTCAACAAACCTCCAATGAAGAGTAAAAACTTTGGACAACGTTTTCCCTTGCCCGGACGCGGGTCACCGGGGCCCCCCTCTGGAGCCAGGCCTGGAGGTGGGGCTCGATGGAGAGCGCCTGGTGGCCGGGCCTGCACCCATGGGGCTCGGCCGGGCACAGCCCGAAGAGGTAACGTGGGTCCTCCTCCCCATGGGCTCACCACCTATGGGAGGGGCCAAGGAGGTTGGGTGCAGTGTGAGTTGGGTGGTGGCGGGCGGGACCTTGGCGGTCTGATCCTCGGCTACAGAAACTGGCTCTTGGGACGTGGAATGTCACCTCTCTGAAGGGGAAGGAGCCTGAGCTTGTGCGCGAGGTCGAGAGGTTCCGCTAGATATAGTCGGACTCACCTCGACGCACAGCTTGGACTCTGGAACCAATCTTCTTGAGAGGGGCTGGACTCTCTACCACTCTGGAGTTGCCCCGTGAGAGGCCGAGCAGGTGTGGGCATACTTATTGCCCCCACTTGGAGCCTGTGCATTGGGGTTTACCCCGTGGACGAGGGTGGCCTCCCTCCGCCGGGTGGGGGAAGGGTCCTGACTGTTGTTTGTGCATATGCCCGAACAGCAGTTTGGAGTATCCACCCTTTTTGGAGTCTCTGGAGGGGTTGCTAGAGGGCATACCTTCTGGGATTCCCTCGCTTTGCTGGGAGACTTCAATGCTCCGTGGGCAATGACAGTGAGACCTGGAAGGGCGTGATTGGGAGGAATGGCCCCGATCTGAACCCGAGCGTGTTTTGTTATTGGACTTCTGTGCTCGCCATGGATTGTCCATAACGAACACCATGTTCAAGCATAAGGGTGTTCATATGTGCACTTGGCACCAGGACACCCTAGGCCTCAGGTCGATGATCGACTTTGTGGTCGTGTCGCCGGACTTGCGCCATATGTCTTGGACACTCGGGTGAAGAGAGGGGCGAGCTGTCAACTGATCACCACCTGGTGGTGAGTTGGCTTCGATGGTGGGGGAAGATGCCGGTCAGACCTGGTAGGCCCAAACGTGTTGTGAGGGTCTGCTGGGAACGGCTGGCAGAGTCCCCTGTCAGAAGTAGCTTCAACTCCCACCTCCGCAGAACTTCAACCACGCCCCGAGGGAGGTGGGGACATTGAGTCCAATGGGCCATGTTCCGTGCCTCTATTGTTGAGGCGGCTGACCGGAGCTGTGGCCGCAAGGTGGTCGGTGCCTGTCGTGGCGGCAATCCCCAACCCGCTGGTGGACACCGGCGTGAGGGATGCCGTCAAGCTGAAGAAGGAGTCCTATAGGACTTTTTGTCCTGTGGGTCTCTGGAGGCAGCTGATAGGTACCGCAGGCCAAGCGAACGCTGCTTCGTTGTTGCTGAGGCAAAACTCGGGCATGGGAGGAGTTTGGAGAGGCCATGGAGAACGACTTTGGACGGCTTCGAGGAGATTCTGGTCCACCGTCCGCGCCTCAGGAGGGGAAGCAGTGCAGTGTCAACACCGTATATGGTGGGGATGGTGCGCTGCTGACCTCACTGACGCTAGGGTCGGTGGGAGGAGTACTTCAAGACCTCCTCAATCCCACTAACATGCCTTCCACGAGGAAGCAGAGCCTGGGGACTCTGAGGTGGGCTCTCCCATCTCTGGGACTGAAGTCACCGAGGTGGTCAAAAAACTCCTTGGTGGCAGGGCCCCGGGGTGGATGAGATACGCCGAGTTCCTTAAGGCTCTGGATGTTGTAGGACTGTCTTGGTTGACACGCCTCTGCAACATCGCATGGACATCGGGACAGTGCCTCTGGATTGGCAGACCGGGTGGTGGTCCCCCTCTTTAAAAAGGGGGACCGGAGGGTGTGTTCCAACTATAGAGGGATCACACTCCTCAGCCTCCCTGGAAAAGTCTATTCGGGGGTTCTGGAGAGGAGGGTCCGTCGGATAGTCGAACCTCGGATTCAGGAGGAACAGTGTGGTTTTCGTCCTGGTCGCGAACAGTGGACCAGCTCTTCACCCTTAGCAGAGTCCTGGAGGGTGCATGGGAGTTTGCCCGACCGGTCTACATGTGTTTTGTGGACTTGGAAAAGGCATTCGACCGTGTCCCTCGGGAATCCTGTGGGGGTGCTCGGGAGTATGGGGTACCGGACCCCTGATAAGAGCTGTTCGGTCTCTGTACAACCGTGTCAGAGCTTGGTCCGCATTGCCGCAGTAAGTCGAGCCCGCTTCCAGTGAGAGTTGGACTCCGCCAGGGCTGCCCTTTGTCACCGATTCTGTTCATAACTTTTATGGACAGAATTTCTAGGCGCAGCCAGGGTGTTGAAGGGGTCCGGTTTGGTGGACTCAGGATTGGGTCACTGCTTTTTGCAGATGATGTTGTCCTGTTTGCTTCATCAGGCCGTGATCTTCAGCTCTCTGGATCGGTTCGCAGCTGAGTGTGAAGCGGCTGGGATGAGAATCAGCACCTCCAAATCCGAGAGCATGGTCCTCAGCCGGAAAAGGGTGGAGTGCCCTCTCAGGGTTGGGGGAGAGATCCTGCCCCAAGTGGAGGAGTTCAAGTATCTCGGGGTCTTGTTCACGAGTGAGGGAAGAATGGAGCGTGAGATCGACAGGCGGATCGGTGCGGCATCCGCAGTGATGCGGGCTCTGCATCGGTCTGTCGTGGTGAAAAAGGAGCTGAGCCGTAAGGCAAAGCTCTCAATTTACCAGTCGATCTACGCTCCTACCCTCACCTATGGTCACGAGCTATGGGTAGTGACCGAAAGAACGAGATCGCGAATACAAGCGGCTGAAATGAGTTTCCTCCGCAGGGTGTCTGGGCTTTCCCTTAAAGATAGGGTGAGAAGCTCAGTCATCCGGGAGGGGCTCAGAGTAGAGCCGCTGCTCCTCCGCATCGAGAGGAGTCAGATGAGGTGGCTCGGGCATCTGATCAGGATGCCTCCTGGACGCCTCCCTGGTGAGGTGTTCCGGGCACGTCCAAACGGGAGGAGGCCCCGGGGAAGACCCAGGACACGCTGGAGGGACTATGTCTCCGGCTGGCCTGGGAACGCCTTTGGGATTCTCCCGAAGAGCTGGAAGAAGTGGCCGGGAGAGGGAAGTCTGGGTCTCTCTGCTTAAGCTGCTGCCCCCGCGACCCGACCTCGGATAAGCGGAAGAGGATGGATGGATGGATGGATGACTTCAGCACCACTCCAGCTCTTTCCATCTTCTTATAAACAAGATAACCATTCATGTGAACAAAGATAACATGATGATAAAAGAACTCAGAAGACGACAGGAGAAACATGGGTGGTGTCCCAGAGGAAAAGGCAGTTTCAGAAAGTTTCACTGACCAAAGCCTAGTGCAACAGACACACAGTGTGACCAAATACACTCTGGAGAACTGAAGGAAATTGTTTGAAACATCTATGAAGCAATTTGAAATACTTTAATGTATATGTCAGTTTTGTACCTGATATCTTACACACTGCTGAATTTATAATAGCTTTGCATAAGCTCAAAAGGGATAGTAAGATAGTGCAGTTTCCACACTGATCGAGTGGCCTAGGCCATACTGCAGACCAGAGTACTGCCTGCATATTGTTCATACATTTTGCCTATGCAGGCAAATGGAGATTCACATCCCTGTTCACACATGCAAGCAACTCCCAGAATTTAATGGAAAATTATTACATCAGCTGCATTTGTCAACAAAACCAGGTCAAAAATCTCAGTAAAGTCGACTCAACAGTGTGGCAGCACGAGACCTAGAACAATTCTCTAAGATGTCCTGTGTGAGAGAATAATTTCGAGGAAAACCATAGTTAAGTATTTTGGTTTGCAGTGCCCATTGATATACTGTATATAAGCATCTTTTTTAGAAATGTCATGAAGAGAACTACTGAAATGGTTAAGTAGATAAAAGACAAGAATGTATTAGGAGAAAGGTTGATTTAATATATTAAATGTACTAAGAGATGACTAAGAGATCAGCAGAAAACCTATGAAAAGCAAGACTGGATGGTTGTCAAATACATGGAGATTTCAAGGGTAATGCTGAACCTAAGAGATCTGAGAATAACAAGAGTGCAGCAGAATAGACTTATTCTTGGGTAAGTTATTTGGGTGTAAGCCAATGAACCAATCAGAGTAAATATATGCATTAATTAGCACTGTTATGTAAATTCAGTTGTTTATAAAATGGACCTCTGCTCTTATATTCTTTGTCCATTCTTTAACAGACTACTGTGATGAATGCTCCCTCTTCATCATTTGCAGAGTAGGATGCATGGAACAAATTTGCTCCTGCCTGGTTCCTGACTTAAAGATGTCAAAATTGAGGACAAGATTTCTTTCATTAATTATATTTTCAATTTAATGTCTTCCACATCTGTGAAGTCAGAAAATTGCTGGGTAAAAGCATACAAGATGTTGGAATGAACTTGTGTATATAAGTTGATATCAGTGGGGGATACAAAAAAATCTTTAGTCTTTTTTGATCTTTTCAGAATATTTTCTTAGGTGAATTTTCTGAAAAGTAATTTTTAACACTTTTCAGTGGCTCTCATGGATTTAGGGCTACTGAATACAAGAATCACCTTTAAATGTCCCTATAATGTATAATTTTATTGCCATTGCCTATTTTTGTGGTTTAAATGGTAAGTGTACATATACAGTAAACCAATTACAACTGGAACATCTGTGGTGATCTAAAAATAGTGGAAATGCTACTAGGAATACAGTACTGTTGCTTTATTTGCAAATGGGGCAGCCATGTTAAAGAGTCCCACTACTTTATAAAGAACTGCCCATCCAGGGCATAAGTGTGGCACACATAACCAACTTCTCAACCCAACAAAGATATCTTTGGCTACACTTCATATAAAACTTGGACTAATGAACAAGCAAGATGAAGGATTTCAAACAAGATTAAGGAAGGCATTTTTATTGGTCAAAAAAAAAAAAAAAAGAGACACATCACCATTGACCGGTGGTTCAAAGATCTGCTAGTGGGGCCAGACGAAATTGTATAGAAGTAAATCAAGGATGTTACTGACAATTTTCTTGGCCACTACAGAGCAACAAACAGAGCACTAGCTGGTTGACAACATCCTTCAAGCAAATAAAACTATGAAGTGCAACATGCTACTAAAGATCCATTTTTTGCATTCACACTTGGACTTCCCCTTTGCTAATTTTATTACTGTCAGTGATGAACATAGTAGGAAAGTTTCACTAGGGCTTTGCAGTGATGGAGGAGTGGCAATGATGGAAAGGGCAAGTTAAATCTATTAATCCTGGTGGACTACTGATGATCACTCTAACGAAAAGCATCAAATGGAGAGTGCAGATGAAAACCATCAGCAAAATGCTTGAAATCAATCAAGTGAATGTTATGCGTTAGCAATTGAGCTGTAAGGCAAAGCTCTCAATTTACCAGTCGATCTACGTTCCTACCCTCACCTATGGTCATGAGCTATGGGTAGTGACCGAAAAGAACGAGATCGCAAATACAAACGGCTAAAATGAGTTTCCTCCGCGGGGTCAGATGACGTGGCTCGGGTATCTGATCAGGATGCCTCCTGGACACCTCCCTGGCGAGGAACTGGGAGGAGGCCCCGGGGAAGACCCAGGACATGCTGGAGGGACCATGTCTCCCGGCTGGCCTGGGAACGCTCGGGATTCCCCGGAAGAGCTAGAAGAAGTGGCCGGGGAGAAGGAAGTCTGGGCATCTCTGCTCAAGCTGCTGCCCCCGCAAAAACGACCTCAGATAAGCGGAAGAGGATGGATGGATGGATGAATTCAGTACATTGTGAATTTGACGGTTTTCCATCATAATCATTGAAAGGTTTTCAGGAAGAAAAACTTCTTCAGATTTTGTTGCCCCGTCTCTTTCACCTTTGCACTTCTGCCTCAAAAACAACAATGCACTCCAGTGGCTGGGAAAAATACAGAGATACAATGGGAGACACATGGAAACTGAGACCAAGGCAGATCTCCAGAACAATTAAAACACAGTGCAACTCATCGTTATTGATTTTCAACTTTTGATTCATGGTGATAAACATACAGTATTTGTCAAAGGTGTTCTTGTTATTTGAGAATATTATGCAAAATAAATAGGATTAATAGAGTACTGGAGCTGTATTTTTGCTCACCAAAGTATTTTCTTCAGAATGAGGGAAATCATGGCAGAGCTGCGTCTCCTTTTCCGGGATGAAATTTCAAGTGTGCGCAGCATCAGCAAACTGCGAGGTCACCTTGGAACGTGTGAACAAAAAAATCCTAGTATACTCTTGAGATATGCGACAGGGACTAATAATGTGATAGTGTGCACTATGATAGAATTAACAGTATTACTGAGCTATGTATGTTGCTTTACACCCAGTGCTGTTGGGGATTGGCTTCCGGCTACATGCGACTCTGTGATGCAGAAAGTTGGTTATGAAATTAAATTTGGGGTTAGATGCTCATAACGGTGAAGCATGCTGCTCTAATCCATAACAAAATCAAAAGATACTGATAAATTTTCGGTCATCCCATCAAACACTTTGTGCAGGAAAAAAAAGATGCTTAATTTGTAATTATGAAAAAAAAAATCAGTAATAACTGATATGCTCAGTGAGGTGAGAGAGGGTTGTGGCGATTTGCATTTTGAGATAAATGAATAAAATTGGTGTAGCTCAGGCTCCACAGGTGTGTGCTCAGGCAGCCCCAGCATGTTTAATGGGGTGACTGAGACTGATTGCACTAACACGGGAGTATGTGATTGTGTATAGATGCCTCATTTACTTTCTGTGGATTGTAATTGAAATACAGCAAACCTGGCGGGATAAAAGAGTAGCCTGATAAGAATAAGGTGTGCAGAAAGGAGAAAAAAAACTTGAAAGGAAAGGAGAAGAGAAAGGAGGCATGATCAGAGAATTCGAACCAGCACCCTAATGGGAAACAGGGAGTTGGTGGCATTATAGAGGAGAGAGTGATCAACGCTCCAGGGGTGGATTGCCGTACACTGAGCACTAAAAGAAGTGGGGATGAGAGAGGGACCCTCAAAGTAATCCAGTAGGCGCCAGAAGGTCGTGAGGAAGCTGCAGGGTCTAGCATGGAGAGTCATGGCAGACGCCGACAGAGACAGTTGTAGCAGTAGCCAAAACAGGTGACTGCAACTGCTGGTGTCTCCACTGGCTACAAGACCTGAGCAGGGTAAGGTGGGAATTGTGCTGGACTTGGGAAGGACAAGAAAAAGAAAGAGAGCCCAATGACAGCACGATTTTATTCTGTTTTGTATTCATGGATTTATTTATTGATTGACTTTTAACTTGCATAATAAAGCAATTGTTTCTGTGAAGTATTTATTGATATTATTTATTTACTGCACTACATTTTTTGGACTTTCGTTTAAACACAAAACCACAAATGCACTTTGCACCTCACTTTTGCTTGTTTGTAACCCAGACACATGTCTAGCCTTTCGAAAACCCTGACAAAATTCAAGAACACGGTATTAAAGAAAAGAACTTGTAGCTGCCAATGCAGGACTTGTTTGCCCAATATAAGATTTTTATAAATTGTATAATTGTTGCTCATTACTTTTTTTTTTTTAAACTAAATTTTTCTTTTTATTTATTTATTTTTAGACAGACGTGTATTGAAAGAACAGTTCATGGAAAATCATTGTACAGCATGATAGCTCAGAATCAATCCAATTTTCCATGAGGGCTGCAGTTCCTGAGGTTTAAACTATGGTTTGTTCACCGAGTTACAGGACTATGACTTTCAGACTGGGAAACTTGTAGATTCTAATGAGGCTAAACAAGAAAATAAATGCTTCCACCTTGTGGTGTAGAGATTAGCAAAGGAATCTGATTGTAAAATTCTTGAATATCTAACTGAAGGAACAGTATGTAAGAGTCCATAATACTGAGAAGGCAAAAGAAGTGGGTACTTGGATGAGACTGGGAGACAGAGAGAGAAAGCGCTCATAAAAAGATTATACAGAAAATAATAAAATAAAAAAAAACAGGAAAATAAAGAGAGTATAAACAATAAAGAAACCATACACTGATTGTGCTCAGCTAATATTCTAGCTGGTTTAGCCGCCCAACACTTCACAATACATCTTTACTAACTTACTAATTTGCCAGCTGCACTACACACTGATCTACTTTCAGTAATATTATAAAGGCTTAAACTGATGTTCAAGCAACACAATCAAACTGAATTTCGCTCTCTTGCATTTATTTTTTAATCATATTTGCCGGCTTAACAATTTACTGCTTATGGAGTACAGACACAAACAAAATTTCTTACCACCACAATTGTAAAATTTTATTACTAAATATTATTAGCAATTCAGGCTTTCATAAATATTTTTTTCTGAGTAATTAAATGCCTCATTTTTCCTCTTTACATGCACTATGCACTCAGTTCATCAGGTTTTCCACTTTATTTTGTATTGCGAATTATAATAACAATTTCTGTACTTTATGGAGTCTGATATTCTTTACTTATTTTATTTCTTTTTTGTATTCAAATAGATAATGAAAAACAAAATCTCATTATTATAGTGTTCTATTATGAAAATGGAATAAAAATTCAAACATGGTGAGAACAAAATAAAGTAAAGCAGTGCAGGCTGGAAAGAAATCCAGTAGGCAAATATGGCACCATATTTGACAAGTGATGGGTTCTGATGGGTGTGGTGGTAAGAGATAAAATGGTGAAAAACAATATCATAGAAGGCAGCATCAGTGATCTGTCACTGCCTTTCCTCATTTGATCATTATTCTGACTTCATCTGCCTTCATAAGCAGCTCTTGGGTATTTCTGCATGACAAAGATAATCATTCATCTTCTCATGGAGGTTTGCTCTTTAAAGTAATACACAGCCATCAACCATGCACACCAAATATTTAGTTTATGTCAGCCTGTCACACACTCAGATCAGTACTGCACATAAAGCCCACATCACTCTTGGGCTCACACCCTATCTTTCAGTTGATTATATTGGATTAAGGGAGCAATGCAGTTATCAATAAATGGAGGAAGTGAAGGATTTACAACTAGAGAAAGATGATTGGGTGTGACAGTGGTCAAGAATACAAATTAAAAGACTGTTAGAGTTTTCTGGTGTAATACTTTAGAAAAAAATGCAAACATTTTGACCATACAAATGGTATCAGACTGGTTGATTATGAGACAAAGCAAGAATTGTTTTTCTTTTTATCCACTGACATTTTTCACATTGTTTTCCATTGTTCAGAACTATTCACTGCAGGGATTTGTTGAGTTTGAAACCTTAATATGTAACTTCTCCAAGAAAATAGGAGATTAAACTTTTTTCCTGGCCACCTCTACAAATTATATGGGGTGGGTAATTTAGAAAAAAATTATCATTTTTTGGTGAAGTATTCCTTTAATAAACATCCAGCATTTTGGAAACAGTTCATAGCAGCTAGAGAAGATTTATAGTGGGACTGTTTAAATTTTAAGTTTTTTGATTAAAAACAAAACCCATGTTGAGATTGTTTTTTCAATGCTACATGTGATAGTACAGTACATAAATCCCCACTTGAAGACTACTGTGAAGTTATCGCTAGAATTGATTTACAGGTATACATTTTTACTCCTTGATGCCAAACTGTTGTTTCATAAAGAAAGCATGCATAGTATGCAGTTTTCCAATTTATTTTTGAAGTGTCCATTCAAAGATTGATTCCCTCTCTGTGCCTGATGCACCATCATCTACTCAGAACACTTAAATTAATACATTCATTCAATTGTCTGGACCCACTGAACCTGCATCCCTGCCACCATTAAGTGTAGGATTAGTAGAGAATGACCCATTTCAGCTAACTTACTTGTCCCAACTGATTTTATGTCACCAGCTTTACTCCAGCATTACACCATATTGTATAGCCTTGCATAGCAGTCAGGTCAGGTTGGGGAGCGTGCACTGGTACAGCGTGTTGCCTCACCCACCATACAATGAAACAGCTCGAGATCTTGGTTGGCAACCCCCCAGGTAGACACGTGGTCCAGTCCCACTCTACAGAAATGACCCTCTATCTGCTGTAACTCTGTGTTACGCGGGCGACCCCTTGGCCTGGTCCAGCCTCTCAGGTCCTCTACAGTGGCAGTAGTGCTGTAACAGACACTCCCTCACAATGCAGGTAATGTGCCTCATTTGGGACTCTGTGAGCAACCGCTCATTCAACACAGTGCATAGCATCCATGTCTCACAACCATATAGCAAGACAGGAAGCAACAGGACTCTAAAGACTTGGACCTTCGTCCTTTTATATAGATATCGGGAGTGCCACCCACCCCTTTCGAGTGAGTCCCCAAGTTCTCCCAATCCGACAACTGACTTCATAGGAAGTGTCACCAGAGACAAGAGTGTCGCTTCCTAGGTAAGTAAGCCTTTTGATGAGGTTGATACTCTCTCTGCAGACAGACACACTGCTGATGGCTGTGCATAAGACGTCATTAAAAGGCCTGGATAGCAGCTTGATGAATAAACACACCGTTGATGACGACAATGCTGGATAGTGTGCTGTATTCTGTTCCCAATGCGAAATGGTACAGCCCAATTGTAACACACTTTCTAGGGGATATGTCAAGCATCAGTGATATAATTTTTAGGATAAAGTCTTTACAAAAGAAATTAAGTACTGAAATGTTCACCAAGGGCGGCACGGTGGCGCAATGGTAGCGCTGCTGCCTCGCAGTTAGGAGACCTGGGTTCGCTTCCCGGGTCCTCCCTGCGTGGAGTTTGCATGTTCTCCCTGTGTCTACGTGGGTTTCCTCCCACAGTCCAAAGACATGCAAGTTAGGTGGACTGGCAATTCTAAATTGGCCCTGGTGTGTGCTTGGTGTGTGGGTGTGTTTGTGTGTGTCCTGCGGTGGGTTGGCACCCTGCCCAGGATTGGTTCCTGCCTTGTGCCCTGTGTTGGCTGGGATTGGCTCCAGCAAACCCCCATGAACCAGTGTTCGGATTCAACGGGTTGGAAAATGGATGGATGGATGTTCACCAAGACATGGAGAAATTGCACTGTATTTTTATCAAAACCCTCCTTCCATCTTGCTCCAACAAATCCTAGCTCCTCTTTCATACCTGTAAGTTTCTACTAACAAATATGGCAGTTATAATTTTGCTGTAGGCGACAACTATGACATTATCATTTTAAATTAATTTGCCTTAACATCATGAGTTGATGATTTCACAGATGGTCTCCACTGAAAACAGTTTTACTAATTTGCAGAACAAACAAGTTGGCTGCATTCATGGTGGTCTATTACTTCACATTTGTCTGGCACATTTGCTTTTATTAATTTTGTGAATGGTGAGCCACATTCAGGACAGATGTCTGCAATCAGTTAAACCAAAACAAACAAACAAAAAAAAAAAAAATTTTGTATGAAATATTCTGCTATAAGTGGAAAACCAGTAACTTTAGCTTTAATGTGAGCACAGCTCAAGCCTGGATTGGTTGCCTATCCATCACTGGGCACATTCATCCAGGCTCATAAATATAATGCCAGTATAGAGTCACCAGTCATCCTCGCATGTATGTTTTCAGTACAGTATGTTGGAGGAAACAGAATTACAAGACAAAAGTTTATATGAATTACAGTATATGACAGTAACCATACTGAGGGTCAGGCACAGGTTTTCTGGATATGTAAATCTGCACGAATAATTCAATATATTTTAATATATTTTAATTCAAAAATATGGTAAGCTTTTAAAATTTAAATGCAGCTTTACAAATGTGTTGTAAGAAACCTTGCTAATATGCAAAAAATCGACTTAAAAATGTAGCCAATTTTAAAAAAAGGAGGAATTTCAAAGACAAACATGAGACAAAATATTAACATTTGTATTTATATCTTTTAGATTATAACTTAAATGACATCTAAAAGTGTGATTCATGTCGTTAATCTTGTATTGTGTGCTTTACTTAATTGAAAATGGCTTAAAATGACAAGTTTACATGCAGTAAGCCGGCATTTGTTCAGAAGGGAAAAGCAGCAAAGCTGAAATCCTAAAATAAATAGCATTTCAGTTGGCAAATTTCAGTTACCTAAGGCCAATATAAATGTTTGCAACAAGGTATGTTAATAACAAAATTAGGGTTCCTTCTAAAATGCAAATATTATTTTAAAACCAAAAAGTTTTTGCAGTCTGTATACTGAACTGGCTTAGAAAATCCGTAGAGACGATTTAATTTTATGGTGTCCACAGGAGAAAGGAAATGCACTGCTTGAATGTTATCTGGTGCCACATGATATTGTATATTTAACTGCACTTAAGTCTGTGGAGTTGACTGATCATTTTTTAGAGAAATACAAAAAAAAAAAAAAATGCTCAAGAGAGATACAAAGTCATTTGCCTTCTTGATCTGTGCTCTTCTAAGTACTAGATTCTCCAGTGGCAGCACCATAAAAGTACAAATGGTACATAATTTTCCTGTTACTGCAGCATAACATCAATTAGAACCTTTGAAGTATATTCTAATAAAAGTAATTGAAAACCACAAACTTGTGACAACAGGGCAAGTAGTCAAATGGCTTTAAAAGTTGCTTTTGAGATCAAAAATTACTTAAACACAACAAAGACGTGTCAAGACAACATACAGGTTATAAAGAGTATGCAAAAGTAATTACGATTTAAAATAAGTCAGGTTTATTCTAATATCTAACACTTGTTAATAAATATTATGAAATACTTGTTTTTACTATTCTTAATCTCCTTTTATAATAGCCAACACCGGGTCTGATATATTTCTGCACACATACAGCAGCAAGCAGCTTCAGGGTCCCAATGTGAGTAACACTGAAAGGCCAAGAGTTCAAGAACACACAAGTGAAACATCTTTATTCACATTTAGTAGTCAGACTGACTAATAAAACAACAGGAATCTCATTTTCCACATGCTACAATTCTAGAGGCCATAAACAAAACTGGTCACACAAGGGTGTACATCACTGGAAAATGAGCAATAGAGATGTTATTAGATGTTAAATATGTAAAAGAGTGGAGTTCTTCTAGCACGCTGTAGATCTTTTGCAAAAATAACACCAATAGATTATAATGGAGTTTCCCCAACAGAAGTAAGCTGCTAAATAACATACAAGACATGACCCGAAATAAATGAGTACCACAGGAAAGAAAACATGTATTGAAATGAAATAAAAATCTACTCAGGCTTTCAAAAATAAAAGAAAACCAGGCACAGAGACTTAAAGCAAACAAAAACATTAATAAGTAACTGTAATTAAAATGTGCGTAAATTCAAAGCAGCAATAAATGCAAATGATTTATTAAAACTGGAAACAAGCCACACTATCACATAAAATCAGACAAAATATTATACTTCCTCCAATGTATTTTCTATTTAATTTATTCCTTTCAATCCCATGAAACAGACTCCCCCAATACTAACACAATACAGTATTTCACATAAAATGTTTATTCAAAAAATTAGTTGAAAGAATACAGTGAAGCAATACAAATCTTTTTCCTTACCCCAGTTTTGGCGCCAGAAGAACTCAAGTGTCTTATGAATGGAAAAGTGCTTCTTAACAGAGTAGTGCACCCTCTGAATAAGCATGTTGGAGAAACCTGAACGCTTCAGAATATAGGCCATTGTGGAAGAATGTCCAAATGGGTCAACTGCCCACCCAGTTACTGGTTTCACTCCTGCAAACAAAGCAAATAAATAGGTAAAATTTTCTAAAAGGATTTTGCTACTTTTAATATTTAACATATTTGCAAGAAATCACTATTTTAATATAAAAATTTGGTGTATGATGTCAAGTCAGTCGAACAGAAATAGAGTGTACATTTCTGTAACAACAAATAGAGGATTAGCATTCTGAAAAATGCTGTACTGTATTTGGATATACTAATACAATTGTTGAAGGATATATACATATTACACATACATATTAAATATATATTTAACCAATTAGAAATGGGAGCGGGATAACATTTTCATGTAAAAAATGGTTGTTTACAAGAACAACAAGGGCTGTGGACTGAATTGCTATAGACTTGCATCTCGAAGGATCTTGGTACAAAGATCTGCATTGTGGTGAACTGCCGGTGCCCAGCCAAGAGCCCCCAACATCTGGATCAGAAGCAATCTCATTTAAGTATACTGAAAGCTAAATAATGAGCTCCTATAATTAGTCACACAGAGACCATTTCTGAACATTGCAAGCGGAAGCCTCCCTGATGATGTCAGCAGAACTCTCTCTGTCAGCCATTACCTTTTCTGTGCAACATTGCCACTACACTCCACATGTCTACAGCGTAAATCCCATCCTCAATGATAAGTTTAACTGCTATGAATTTGCACAATGAAGAATCTCAGTTTGAAGATGTGTGCTGTACTGAACTATCAGTGGCCAGATACAAACCCACAATGTCTGGCTAAGAAGCTGTCTCCTTGCAGCGTAAGCTAAACAGAGAGCTTCTTTAGTCTGCTGAACTTTGTCAGCCCCACCTTGGCTGCGTAGAGTTGCCACTACAGGGACCCTTTGATGACATGCTGTTGCAGGAATTGATTAGTCACTCAAACCAGATGCAGGTAACATAATATGTACATCAGCAGGACATAGGAGAACAAATGGAAACAGCATGCACAGGCATGAGGAGACACGGTAATCTTCATGCAAAAAGCTTCATCACGTTATTCACTTAATACCTGGTATTCAATATTTGAGTTAATTTCTTCATGGTTCTTGAATATGTCATTCACAAAATAAGGAGAAGTACCCTTATGATGAAGACAGAAAACACTTATTTGCACAGAGCTGTGGAAGTATGACACAAACTATTGAGTTGTGAAGTTGAAGCAAAACCCTTCCTAAAGGTTATTTAAAGACAACTTTGGGACAACACAGCTACAAGCATTAACCAACGAAACAAGCTTCATGGACTAAATAATCTGCTCTCATTTATGAAATGAGCTTTGTTGGTGAAGTACAGTATTAAATGTCCAACCCATAACCAAACACTCCATTAGCTGCACACTGTCTTTCTGCCAGTACATGGAGGTAGAGAGACTGCACTGACTCACTGTCACTCATGCTTTCTGGTGTGGGTTGACTATACTTGCTGGTTGTTTCTTGTATAAAATGTTGGTTGTATAGACTGAGTAACTGTATAAAACAGTAAAGCAGGAATATTAACAGGAAAAAAAAAAGTGACAAAGCAAAAACTACCGGGGGACCTATGAAATTTTAGTCTCTCTGTGGTCATTAAAGATCCCTGTGCTTCTTTCAAAAAGAGAAGTGTTTATCCTTCTGGCTAAATTACATTACCTGGTATAATCATTATGGCCACTTAATCATCCCATGTCTCTAATTGGCTATCACCACTTCACCATCTAAGGCCTAATGTGTGCACTGGCACAATAATGGCTGCCATCGCATCATTCAGGTGGGTGTTATACATTGGTGGTGGCTGAAGTGGTTCCCCACTCACTAAAGTGCTTTGAGTAGCAAGGAAAGCACTATATAAACTACTATTTTTATAAAATTATAGAGATTGTTACGTAATAATTACTTTACCCAGAGGCAGAAGTAGGAAAAAGTGTACTGCCAGTGCCCATTTTCTTGTGTGTGCTTAATAACAGTATATTTGGGGGTGGTGGATGGGGGATACCCCAGTCCAGGTCTGAAGGCATACTGATATATACAATGGGGAGTACTGTATCTTCATTGAAGCTGTGAGTGGGCATATTATTGTTACAAATGAGGGTTGCTAATATGGTCCAAAATGTTGGTATGCACTAGTATGCATCCATTAACTATGGTGAGCAGGGAAATGCCAACAAAGAGTAACGGTGCATACTGGCCCTCCTCATACACTGACCTGCCCCACCTCCTGATGTAAAACTAATCTTGTCCGTCCAGGGCGTTAGTCAAATTTGTTATAGTTTCTGCTTAGGCTTGTAAAACATCAGGTACAGTTAATCTTTTCAATGTTGTCTCCATAAACCTTTATTTCAAACTTAGCATTCCTCATTTTACTTAATGAGTATCACCACCTCTATTTTCTTGATGCTAATTTCCATGCAATATAGCATTTCGATGATGGCTAGGCACTTTTGTATATGACTATTTACAAATATGACTTGATACTTGGCAGAAGAGCCTGGTCATCAGCTAATCACAATATTGTTGAAATGTTTATCCAACTCTCACTCCCACCTAAACATTCTGTGTTGCTTCTCACACCAGCTCTTCTATATATTGTACATATTAAGGAGGAGGAGAAGTGATTAGACATATCTTTCCCTCACCACTTTCCCTGTCTAATGTGGTTCTGATAGATCTCCTACTC
Source organism: Polypterus senegalus (assembly GCF_016835505.1). Taxonomy (NCBI): domain Eukaryota; kingdom Metazoa; phylum Chordata; class Cladistia; order Polypteriformes; family Polypteridae; genus Polypterus; species Polypterus senegalus. The sequence goes on along the minus strand of NC_053160.1, from coordinate 154,443,175 downwards.
TACTTATTTTGACAGCCTTCCCCATACATTAATTTGTAATGAGCCTCCCATCTTTCCAACCTACAAAGCCTTCTACAGCCTCATTGAGTTAAATCTTATCAAATGAATTCTCATACTTTATAAAGAAGATGCAAACTATGATTCAATTTTGCAAACCTCTTGCTACTAGGGCTCTTAAATGAACTACAGCTTCTCTTCTACCATGCATGTCTATGATGATTTGTACAATAAGCTGCATTTCAATATCATCAAAATCGTGCAAGGAAATCTCCAATAATAAATGTAACAGACACCTTGAGGTGTCGTACGGATATACAGAAACAAGTGCAAACTCAAATTTCTGTATACATTCTCCTTGTGACATCTTTTAATCCCAGCAGGAAGCTACCATTTTTGTACTTACTGTGCAAATTTTGCTAATTTATTAATAATTATTAATAAGTTGACAGAGTGACACACTTTGAATATGAGAGAGCCATTGAATCTCTGACTGCTGAAACAAAAAACAACAATACTTAGATGGTAAAATTGTTTTGGATTAGAAAGAAAAAATATAAATAACAAAAAATGTTACTGGGGAGAAGGTACTGAACTGTACACCATGTTTGGTGATTTAATTCTCCCCAGTTAATATTTAATCTTGAGAAAACCCTTTTAGGGATTCAAATGTACCAGTACTAGTTTAGATTACAAAGTAACTCTGGATAAAACAAATACATGAAAAAGTAGATGAACTGGAACAAAAATTAATTCAATTCTAAACAGACAAAACTTGTAAAATACATATTTCAAAGTACAAATGTTTGACTTGATGACTTTAGATCAGGAGTCAAAATAAAAAGCTTACTTGTAAAGGGAAATAAAAATCTATGAGAAATTCACAGAAACACAAGCTATGGGTAATTTTGCATTTCGCTTTCCAGACAGATAAAGTTGGAGAGATGCAAAGATTACTTTACAAATGTAGAAATTACATCAAAAATACTTGGTAAATCGTGTGGGTTTTTTTCTGAACACATCTTCAGCAAGCATTGGTGTGTGCTACAAAGGAGAACATAGCTCCATATATTGGTTGGTCTCCTCAGACAATTGCATTTCAAGCAAATGCTGGCATACTGAGATGCAGGCCGGGCGAGTTTAATTTCTGAACTTTTATAAAGTTATATCATGCCCTTAATCACCCTCTCTCTTTTTCCCCCCACCACACTTTTGTTATCATTTCATTTACTTAAAAACACAGATTATTGTAATGTACAATTTCTCATTTGAAAGACAGAATACAATCACTCTTAAAGTATACATGGCATTTGTGTCTCTCAAACTGTAAAGCTTACACCAGCACTCACCAGACCAGAGAAACATGCCAGAAAACAGAAAGTTAAATCCATGACCTTATAACCATATATACCAAATAACCATAAAGCTACAAACCATTTTTGTTAAAATGTAGGCAGAAACATATATTTAAAACCAAACTTGTATATTGAGAATGAGCAAGTATAATTAGACAAAGTTGTGACAAGCATCGTTCCTATGCAATACCACAAAAATTCCACCAGCCTAAAGCATTTTTTGCTTTCTTATAACAGATCATTTAATTTTCATTTCAAGCACACTGCTGATCCCCAGGCACTGATACTTAAATAATGCAAGACATCATGTTATTGATCCTCTCATGTTGCATGTCCCAGCATTCTCAATTGCACCTGAAAATCTCTCAGGAGTGTTCCCTCAAGCCACATGCCTTGCACTACATACACAATGACTGCCGGAGAAAAAGACAACTTCCATGTTGTAACACATGAGCACCTCTGGACCACCATCCTGGTTCTTATAAGATAAGCAATGCCACTTTGGCACGAGAGTAGGCCTGGCACAAACTATATCTACTCTTTCCTCAATAGGTCTATGAAAGTACCCAAGAAGGATGCTTTCCCGTGCCCACAGCACATAACAATGACTCTGCCTCTACTGCCTTGAACACCATATACATTGCAGGCCCCAGAAGACAGGTTCTTTTGGGTCTGACCCTCAACGAGAATAGAGCTCCCACTGAAGGAACCTTTATTTGAAGTAATTAGACTGCTAAGAGCTGATGATGTTTACTTGCCGAGAGCACTATTCTCGTTTTATTGTTTGTGTTGATTAAACAGGGTTATGCAACTGGTGCCCAAACATTCCTTCTAGCATACTCTGGTCACCCAGTCATACTGTCCACAATAATTGTTTTCATGGACAATGTATGTGTATGCCAGAGCTCAGTAATCATCTGAACCCATAGAGAAATTTGGTGTGCAAAGCCCACCCAACAGGATGTATAGTGTAACTATATTAAACTAGGAGAAGAATCCTGTGTGATAGTAACTTAAAATAAACTTAAATTCAAAGAAGTACAATCAACTATTTGGATCATGTTAATTTATTATTAGACTCCTTATTTTACTCGTTTTAATATCAATTTATGACAAATAACTGTCATTAACTTGTCAAATGAACCCATTAAAATATAGTGTTACCATAACACACACCTTGGAGATTAAGAAAATCAACTGGGAAGAACAATAATATGAACCAAACCACACTTGCATCTGAGGAATAAAAGATGATCCATGGGGAATGAAACTAAATTAAGATGCAAAAAACACTGTCTCCCCCGACACACTGAGCATCAGCAGGTGTGAATGCCTAACTAAAACATGAGGAGACATGAACTGATTTTAGCAAGCACAGAAATAGAAATATGGAAAAAGTTTGAAGTTTTTGAAACTCCAGCTCATCCTATTGTTAAATTCAACCGGGTTCTCTTCAGAAGTGATTATTTGACTGATTTAATTTTATCTATTTTAAAATATGATGCAACTAGCTCCTCAATGGTCTTAAGAGCATAAAGTACTGACACACATCAAAAACTAATACCCTCTTAACATGATGGCTGCCCTGTCTACTCTGACTTCCTAACATTTTTACAAAAGCCATTAAACTTACAAAGCTGTAAAATCCAACATTGCAGACTGGATGAAAACAGACAGTAATCATCTCAGATTGCACTTGATGACCAGACTTAAATGAATCACTAACAAAGATTATACATGAACATCATGAACATTATTTTTTATTTTTTCTCCAGCCGTCTGGAGTTTTTTTGTTTTTTCTGTCCCCCCTGGCCATTGAACCTTACTCTTATTCGATGTTAATGTTGATTTATTTTGTTTTATAATTGTGTCTTTCATTTTTCTATTCTTTAATATGTAAAGCACTTTGAGCTACTGTTTGTATGAAAATGTGCTATATAAATAAATGTTGTTGTTATCCCAAAGACCCACTACGTAATTCAGCAACCACTTCTATGGTGCAGCCTTCTTGAATACTGCACAAAGTCTTTCTTTTTTATGATACTGGTATGTGTTTTTGATTATTAACGTTGTCTGCTGACATGCCTGCCTAATCATAACACTAAGTAGCTCTTGAGGTTTTATATAAGAGAGCAAGTAGGGCAGTTTCTGAACCATCATTTGGCATATACAGGGTACTTATATTTCTATGTCTTTGTGCTAGACTTTTGTCAAATTCAGAGAAGTGGGAGTTGTAATATACCCAGATTTTGTCATTTCTACAAAACAAGTGAATTAGTAAATTTCATTCATTCATTGGGACACCACTCTTGAGAGTAGAATAAAAGTGTGCCAGTCAGCACTATCAACAGCACACATTTTTATACTTGCATGTAGTACAGGGTGACAAATAATAAGTAATCAGTTAACTGAAGCTTTAAAAAAAGATGCAATCCTATTACTGAATATGCTTCATTTAGTACAATCTTTATAGTGAAGCATGGACTTGTAAATTTGCGATCCCTGTTAGAGATGCGAATGCACATGTTGTTGTTATAAATAAGGTTTGCTAATATGGTACAAACTGACAGTATGCACCATTACACCTACGTTATCTACCAGTACTCATAATGCAAGAACAGAGAAAATCTGTTATAGAGTGCTGGTGCGTACCAGACCATTTCTAGAACTGATGTCATCCCACCTCCTGAAGAGAAACTAATCCCTTCCAAACAGGGTTTAAAAATTACAAAAGTCCCTTGCTAATGATTACATTACCTGACTATGTCTGGATTAGACTAAAGGCTACTTCCTTTGGAAACTGAAACAGACTCAACTCCCTCAGCAACTCCTACAGAATTTGTACCACAGCACCATGAACAGTACTCTCACCCACTGTTTGAATCTGTTACATTAGAAAGCAAAAGGATCTGCATCATGTGGTGAAGGCAGCTCAACAGATCACTAGGGACGGTCTTTTGAATTTGGACAGTGTTTATTTATTTATTTATTTTTGGGTCAAGAAAAATTTCTGAAATTCTCTCAAAATTGCGTTACTGCATAGTAACAAAAGTAAAATCTCTTTTGCATTGTGCCAGCACTATTCCATTAAAAATCAGGAAGAAAACAGAAACCTACAGTGAACATGATTTCAGTGCATCACAGGTTTTACTAACTCAAAAAACTACACTATTACAGTCAGCAATAACAAAAAAATAAAAATAAAAACACAAACCATAACCAGTCATAAGATTCAAAAGCAGAACATCTATGTAGGAAGAAAACTAACAACTGTGCCACAATGCTGACATTCACGTCTAGATAATATGTATTTTACTCTTGCATGTTGCTGTATAATGAAGTAAGAGAAGCGCCAGTCACATACATTCATTACATAATTATGTGAGTGGTGTTTCTGTCGGCTATGGAAAGGAAAGCAGCAGTGAAAAAGAGCACATAATTATAAAAAAAAAATATGCCCATATATATATATATATATATATATATATATATATATAAATATAAATATATATATATATATATATATATATATATATATATATATATATATAAATATAAATATATAAATATAAATATATATATATATATAAATATATATATATATATATATATAAATATATATATATATACACACATAGTGTATATCTCTTTAGGTTTAGGTTACTAAAAAAAACAGTAACCAGTGGGGTGTTAGAAATGTCAGCAGATGCTTTGGGGTGTTTAATAGGCATAAAAATATTGAACTGAATATGCAGCTGTGAGAAAATAAAGTTTTGGCAATAGTGAAGTTCAAATTACATGCAGAAAATGACAGCTGTAAAATCATTAATTATTATGCATGAAACCAGTCTTGTCTGCATTGTTTAATTATGCTTTATCCTGTTTATTCCACTAACTAAACAGAAAAAAAAAATCTGAAATAGTGTTTCCAATTACCAAGATTTTTCTCCAGCCATTGGTGTCCTTCTAGCAGCTGGTCAATCATTCCAAAATAATGTGCAGATGCTTCATCAGTCATGACCCAGCCACCCGTCGCAATTTCCAACTGGCCACGTTCAATTAACCTACAAGACAAAAGAGATTTACACAACATTACAACACAACAAAGGATTACAAGGTGTTTCTTCAACGCCCAGCTCCCCATCACAATGAGTAGCATCATTGCAAAGTAATCATAATTACAATTTTCCTCAATTAACTACTTAGTTACCATATCACATTCTATTTTTGATACTAATCTGAACATTTTCACTTATTTTGACAGTTGCTGCTTTAATAATGTCAAATTTCTAATTTGCTCCCATTTGGCAAGAGACACATTCTACTCAAAAAAAAACAAAAAAACGCACAGAGCAACTGGTTGGCTTTTGCTGTGAGACTTTTACTTAATTAATGTGTTTTCAGCCTCGACTGCTTAAGATTCTACTGGGAAGCTGGAAATAACACAGTAGATGAACTTGTGCGGAAACTCGGGCGTTAGAAAGAAATTATTGCTAATCAGCCTGAGGTTAAATATACAGATAATGAACAAGACAGCACAGGACTACAGAAACACAAAACTGTATAAAATTATCACAACTGATTCAAAGAATCATAAAAGAATTACTCCTAAAAAAAAAACCAAAAAAAAAAAACAGAATTCAGTTCATCCAAAGAGAATGAAAGAAGAACAAATATTAAAATGTCAGCAAAAGCATTTGCATAGTCACTGGTATGCTGGTCTAGTCCTGCAAGCGCAGACCCAAGATACTTATGCAAAGCAGCCTCTGCATACGGGGCCAATCATGAATGACTAAAACGTTTCTCCAAAGGTCACAGAAAATCAATTGCAGAGGAGAATTTATTGTTTGTTAAACAAGATGAGGCAAAGTTAATTTTATTCACATTCGGAAAAAAGATGAAACTCAACAATACATCACTTTCAAAAGAAGGACTATGCTTACAATGTTTCACTTTTTACATTTTATTTATAATAAGAGGTTTTTTTTTTTCAGGAATAATAAGGTTTTCTTCCTACAAAGAATGCATGACCAACTACAGTACTAATCAAGGGCACATATACAAAACAAACAAGCCATCTTATAAAAAGGAAAAGTGGATAAGGTAATATGCTTGAGTATGTTTTCAGTTCAGTGCGCCTAGCTAATACTACTTGCAGCAGTGTCTAGTTTATGAGACCCAAAAATTAGATTTTTTTAATATGGTACTTCCCCAATGTATTTTATAGTGATGGCCAAGACAATAATTTTAAATCATGTTTTAATGCAAAATGAAGATGAAAAAAAAAAAGTGTATACTATAATACTGGTGACCGATGCTGTGCAACAACAAACAATGTAAAAAACATTCAGGGAAAAAAATCTTATGCTCAAAACATGCAAAACACATGCTTTTTCTGACAAAACACTGCTATATAGTTACTTCTGGAATAATCAAAACATATCATGAACAAGAAAATAAAGGCTCATAGGAATGACTTTTTGAAATAAAAACTCTTGATCAATAAATGGTGGGAGCGGTGAGTCTTCAATTCAAATTGTCAATCCCATGAGGATTTAGTTTCCTTCTTAGGGTGTGCATGGACAATTCTGGAAGTAAGTACAGATTTTTTTCTTCTTGATTCATATACGAGTATCTATATATACAGTGTGTGTGTGTGTATATATATATATATATATATATATATATATATATATATATATATATATATATATATATATATATATATATACATACACACATACATTTCTAGGGGGCATAGCCCCCTGATCGCTTCGCTCACCAACCACCATGTTTGGTTTTCCAGGATACACACTTGTAAGATTTTTTTTTCTTTGAATTGTTGCTACTTCATTAGTTTCACTTTTATTTCAGAACTTCTGTAAATCCAATATTTGAAATCTTTCCTGTCCCAATATGCTGAATCTTTTAAAAGAGGTCTGTGAGACTTTTTTAATGACTTTCTACCATAATTTAGGATAGGTTTCTCTGTTTGGAATTTCAGCACAGACAAAACGATCCATATCAGCAGTTAATATATATTTTGCAAAGTAACCAATAAATGAATGTGAGTTAAACCCCATGTATGAAATTCTCTGGCTTAAACTAATTTCCTTTTGTTTGCGTCAATGCGATCTGTGCTATCTTTTTTTTGATACTGTGGTGACTTAAGTAATAAAGTGTCACAAAAGTTCTACTTTAACAATCGCCAACTGCGTAATCCCAAACACAACTGTCTAGTGCCCTCTCCAACCCCTCCTCCCACGAGTCTCGCCTCCCCCTTACTGCGTCAATCAGCACCCAGCTATCAGTCTTACATATAGTGGAACCACGGTTCACGACCATAATTTGTTCCAAAACTCTGGTCGTAAACCGAGTTGGTCGTGAACCGAACCAATTTCCCCCATAGGATTGTATGAAAATACAATTAATCCGTTCCAGACCGTACGAACTGTATGTAAATATATGTAAAGATTAAGCACAAATATAGTTAATTACACCAGAGAATGCACAGTGTAATAGTAAACTAATGTAAAAACATTCAATAACACTGACAAAAAACACCCAGGCTCCCTGCTCAGCTACACGAGCAGGCTCGCTCACTCTCTCTCTATATATATATACATACAGTGGTGTGAAAAACTATTTGCCCCCTTCCTGATTTCTTATTCTTTTGCATGTTTGTCACACAAAATGTTTCTGATCATCAAACACGTTTAACCATTAGTCAAATATAACACAAGTAAACACAAAATGCTGTTTTTAAATGATGGTTTTTAAAATTTTGGGAGAAAAAAAAATCCAAACCTACATGGCCCTGTGTGAAAAAGTAATTGCCCCCTGAACCTAATAACTGGTTGGGCCACCCTTAGCAGCAATAACTGCAGTCAAGCTTTTGCGATAACTTGCAATGAGTCTTTTACAGCGCTCTGGAGGAATTTTGGCCCACTCATCTTTGCAGAATTGTTGTAATTCAGCTTTATTTGAGGGTTTTCTAGCATGAACTGCCTTTTTAAGGTCATGCCATAGCATCTCAATTGGATTCAGGTCAGGACTTTGACTAGGCCACTCCAAAGTCTTCATTTTGTTTTTCTTCAGCCATTCAGAGGTGGATTTGCTGGTGTGTTTTGGGTCATTGTCCTGTTGCAGCACCCAAGATCGCTTCAGCTTGAGTTGACGAACAGATGGCCGGACATTCTCCTTCAGGATTTTTTGGTAGACAGTAGAATTATACATATATATATGTATGTATATACTGAATGTATATATTTTTATATATATACATATATATATATATATATATATATATATATATATATATATATATATATATATATATATATATATATAGTGGAACCTCGGTTGACGAACGTCTCGGCTCACGTACAACTTGGTTCACGACCAAAAAGTTAGCCAAACTTTTGCCTCGGTTAATAACCACCCACTCTGTTATACGAACAAGCCAGTTTCCCTTTCGGTTTGTGAACGCCGATGATTTTCGCACGTGTTGCATTGTTCTCGGTCAGACGTGCCTGCCTGCCTGCCTGCTGGGGAGGGGAAGGGGGGGATTGCTGCACGTGTTTACCTGCCTGCTTGCTGCTGGGGGTGGGGGGGGGGTGGTTTTGGGGGATGGTTCGCATGCACGTACATGCCTGCCTTCTGCTGAGGGGGAGGGGGGGTACAGCTGAGAGAGAGAGAGAGAGAGAGAGCTGCGTGCCTGCCTGGCTGGTTCATTTAAGCAGAGCTGCTCCCTGTTCATTGTTCTCAGTCAGACGTGCGTGCTTTACCTGCGCTCTCTTTGTGCTCTACAGTATTTCGTGTGATTTTGCAGTTAACTATGGCTTCTAAGCAAGTGAAGAGTGGTGAGAAGAAAGTTTTGAAGAAAATTGAAATCGAAGTAAAGAATGAAATTATTGAAAAGTTTGAGAGTGGCGTTCGTGTTGCTGATCTTGCCGCCGAGGACAAGAAGTCAAAATCTATGATTTCGACTATTCTAAAACAGAAAGAATCTATTAAAGCAGCTGATATTGCAAAAGGAGTTACAGCATTAACCAGACAGAGGCTTCAAGTGCTGGAAGAGGTGGAAAAACTGTTTACCAGTTTACTCATTTACCAATTTGAGAACCCTCGTGCTTTCAAGCAGCACAATGTAAACAAAGCCAGACTGCCAGTAATGTGGAGGGCAAACACGAAGGGTTGGGTCACAAGGACTTTGTTTTTGGAATGGCTGCCTGAGGCTTTCGCTCCCACCAGCTTAACAGCTAAAAACACCAGAAACCCAAGAAATCACAAGAGAGAAAACACCTGAAGGAAAACACTTCATGGCAGAACTCGACTCATGCAAGATTAGTTTTCTTGGTGGTTTTTGTATTACGGATTTTTCAAAAGTTAATTTTTCAGTTTGTAGCGTGAATTGTTGCAATGTTACTTTTCTCTTTTTTCAAATGTTCGCTTTTTCCCTGTGCTTAAAACTCATGAAAGTGTTTACAGATGGAGTTGTTCATAGCACGATTAGTTGCAATGTTACTTTTCTCTTTTTTCAAATGTTCCTTTTTTTCCACTGTGCTTAAAACTCATTTTAAAAAAAGTGTTTACAACGATCTGGCTTTAAGGCTATTAGCATGAACTCCTGCAGTGTTTTTTGGTTGCTTGTGGTTGGTTTTTAAAGTTCAGATTTGTTCTAATGTTCCTTTTTTTCCGCTGTGCTTAAAATTCATTTTAAAAAAACTGCTGCACATGCTGCTGACAGAGGGTGGGTGGTGTGTGTGTGTGCTACAGAGAGAGAGCGAGCGCGTGGCAAGCAAGCGCAGAGAGAGAGAGAGAGAGAGAGCAAGCATGCCTGCTGATAGGGAAGGGAGGGGGTGGGTGGTGTATGTGTGTGTGTGTGTGTGTGGTGCGCGCTACAGAGAGAGAGAGAGCACAAGCGAGCCAGCTCGTGTAGCTGAGCAGGGAGCCTGGGTGTTTTGTGTCATTGTTATTCAATGTTTTTACATTAGTTTACTATTTCACTGTGCATTCTATGGTGTAATTAACTATATTTGTGCTTAATCTTTTCATATATTTACATATAGTTCGTATGGTCTGGAACGGATTAATTGTATTTACGTACAATCCTATGGGGGAAACTGCTTCAGTTCACGACCAACTCGGTTTATGACCAAAGTTCTGGAATGAATTATGGTCGTGAACCGAGGTTCCACTGTGTGTGTGTGTGTGTATATATATATATATATATATATATATATATTTTATACACACACACACACATACATAAGATCAAAGTTCTTTTTTTTTAATAAAAAGAAAGTATTTGTGGACCTGAATTTCTGCTTAGGTATTAATCAGTGCAAAACCTCCTATTAAAATATACTTCAGTAGGCTTCTAACACTAAATTTGGATTTATTTTTCTGTTAACTTGGAAATGACACCTGAACCAAAATCTTTAGGACTGCTTTTCTTTCCACAATATTTTTAATCATTTTAATCATTGATCAAACTCATACTTGAAATCGTAAGCTGTTGCTTGAAGAAGGGATAATCACAAAAGTAACTTCAGGTATATTTCCAAGCTGATAAAAAAAAAAGGTAAAATATGTAACCTTTTGGTTGTGTAGCCTTCATCAGATGTACCAGCTATACAGTTGAAAGTTTGTCATTTACTTTCTTTCCTTTTTAGCATGAAAATAACTACTAACTTTGTTTTCTTTTGCAAATGCATGTTGCTACAGCCATACACTAATAACAAAAATGTAGGATTACAACTTAGTTTGATTTTTTCAAAAGGGGAATCAATCAGACAGGATAGGTTATCCTCATGTCAAATGCTTCTGGCCAGTATTCCCCTGTGCAAATTGTGGAGTTGTGAGGCAACAGTAACCAGAAGAAGGAAGTGTGGATTGACACATTTAGTGCAAATCCCACGCAATTCTGCATGAACAGCTTTAATTGTATCTGTCCACATAAACAAACAGCTAGGTGAATATCTTTAAAAACAGAAGGGTGCATTTATTTTTCTTAAACCAGAACCCTTTCTGCCACACACTTTTAATTTATTAGGTGTCTTCGCACCTTTTACCAACAAAAACATTGGTCTGTCCACATCGTCAAACAACACAACTACAAGACGTGCACATTTGGCATACTTATTTTTAAGGACATTTGTTATTAAAGTTCAATTTTCCCTGAGAGATCTCAAGAACAGCATGCAGTTTACAAAAAGAAAAGAAAACACTAAAATTTCAAAACCTCAATTGAAAAGCATTTGTAAACCTGTATCACAACACAGAGAAACAGTCTGAGTGACTTCAAATCTACGTTGAAAGTGGTAACTTAGACTTGTATATTTTGTATAATTTTCTCTTTTACTTGTCTGACAGCAACTCCTGCTTTTATGCTTTTTCATTCTTTTGTGACGTAGGTAAATTAACCATTAAAGAAAAAAAATCATTTACCTATTTAAAAGAGAATGTAAGGGGAAATTAATTATTTAAGGTTACTCTGTAGGCAGAGTGTGAACAAATATGTACTTAATGGTACACTAAAAGCAAGTTTTGTTCTGCATCATGTGCACATTATAATAATCCAATACTTTTCTGATGCTATAATCTATCTGCAGAACTCCAGACCTGCTTTCCATCATGGCCCAAGGCAGCCAAACATTTTACTTTGAGATTTCAACTGAGATTTGGACTCTCCATCTGGTACTTCTTTCAAAAATGTTATGTTTATGAAATATGAACTAGAGTTACTCAGAGACCCTTCGCAACCAATAACTGAAAACAGGACATCAAATAATGACGTATTTATATTACTTGATTTAGAATTTGTTGTCTGTGCAAGTTGCTGAGCTACTACAAACCTATTTGAGTTATGTTTCCAACTACATATTGTGAAGTACTGTTAAGAAGCATGGGCTTCATGCTACTAACTGTGTCCTTTTGAATATGACACAGTTACAAAAAAATCAATAAACAAACATGTGATCACTGAGTTTTTGATGAACTATAAAAAATGTAAAATGGCCAGCTTTAAATTTAATTTGCTGAGTACCCGAGAACACCTGAATATTACACCATGTGTATGTGTTCTAAATTGTTCTTTCCAATTTAAAGTGTACTGAAGCATCTCATATTGCCAATCTGTGCTACATTTGCCAGAACTATAGCCTTCCAAAGCACAGACTAGTTTACATAACAATTGCTTAACTATGATAAAAAAAATCAGATCCTATTGTTCAAAATTTAAGAAAGTTTAAAATTTCAATAGCCCCATCCAGTAACACGCATAAAAAAACTGAGTGATATAGTAGGTTTAAAAGAAAAGCATGGGAATGCTGAGCATTTAGTGTTTGCACCATTTAACCATTTGTCCCACAATGTTTACTAAGGCGTTGTAATAATCAAAGGATAAGTTAGACAATTTTATTGTTAAACATGCTACTATCTCATTTCTGCTTTTAGCATTCATGAAAGCATTCAAGTAATAAATTTGAATATACAGTATATTCAATAAAAAAATAAGACAAAGAAAACGAACCAGTTTAGGTTTCAGAGCAGACAACTGATGTTCATAAATATAAAAATACAAAGCAGGGTTTCAGTTTTAATTTGTGATAGACATGGAGACCACCCATTTTAATAGCAAAGTGGGGGATTTTATAATCTTGTGGGTATGTCAGCTTTGGATTTATAAAGAATGACATTGTCATGCATTATCTAATTAATCTTACTATGTGTACATTCAAGATTTTTTCTCTCACATTTTTTTTTTCATTTTTCCAAATTTAAGACTTCCTGTATGAAACTAACCTTGTCAGTTTTAAATTAATTTATTATTTCAGAACTTCTGCAAATAGTCTTTGTTGTGCTGTTTTCAAAGTATCTTACATGAGCAATCAGACTTTGTTATTGCTTATGCTTGTGTACAAATACAGAATTAAAAAGTTAATAGGACTGATGTTACCTGTACTTAATTATTCATAATTGAGAGACTGCATTACATTTGCCAACATACCATTCAAATATACCAAACAAAAAAATGAAAGGAAAAGTTTTTAATCATAGTATAGCATCAAATCAATGAAACTTCTGGGTTATTGATCTGGTCATTTAAGTAGCAGAGGGGGTTGTTAATCAGTTTCAGCTGCTTTGGTGTTAATGAAATTAACAACAGGTGCACTAGAGGGGCAACAATGAGATGACCCCCAAAACAGGAATGGTTTAACAGGTGGAGGCCACTGACATTTCTCCCTTCTCATCTTTTCTGACTGTTTCTTCACTAGTTTTGCATTTGGCTACAGTCAGCGTCACTGGTGACATGAGGCGATACCTGGACCCTACAGAGGGTGCACAGGTAGTCCAACTTCTCCAGGATGTCACATCAATATGTGCCATTGCCAGGAGGTTTGCTGTGTCTCCCAGCACAGTCTCAAGGGCATGGTGGAGATTTCAGGAGGCAGGGAGTTACTCTAGGAGAGCTGGACAGGGCTGTAGAAGGTCCTTAACCTATCAGCAGGACCGCTATCTGCTCCTTTGAGCAAGGAGGAACAGGATGAGCACTGCCAGAGCCCTACAAAATGACCTCCAGCAGGCCACTGGTGTGAATGTCTCTGACCAAACAATCAGAAACAGACTTCATGAGGGTGGCCTGAGGGCTCGATGAATTGGTAGGTCCACCACTGGCACCCTGTGTTTTTCACAGATGAGAGCAGGTTCACCCTGAGCATGTGTAACAGGCGTGAAAGGGTCTAGAAAAGCCGTGGAGAATGTTATACTGCCTGTAACATCGTTCGCATGACTGGTTTTGGTGGTGAGTCAGTGGGCTTGGAAGGCATATCCATCCAGGTACGCACAGACCTCTACAGGCAAAACAATGGCACCTTGACTGCCATTAGGTATCAGGATGAAATCCTTGGACACACTGTCAGACCGTATGCTGGTGCAGTGGGTCCTGGGATCCTCCTTGTGCTTGACGATACCCAGCCTCATGTGGCGAGAGAATGCAGGCAGTTCCTGGAGGATGAAGGAATTAATACCATTGACTGGCCTCTACGCTCGCCTGATCTAAATCCAATAAGACACCCCTGGGACATTATGTTTCAGTCTTTCCAACGGCACCAGCTTGCACCTCAGACTTTCCAGGAGCTCAGTGATGCCCTGGTTAAGATCTGGGAGGAGATCCCCAAGGACACCATCCGTCATCTCATTAGGAGCGTGCCCCAACGTTGTCAGGCATGCATACAAGCACGTGGGGGCCGTACAAACTACTGTGTACGTTTTGGAGTTGCTACAATGAAATTTTGGCAAAATGGACTAGCCTGACATATTTTTTTTACTTTGATTTTTGGGGTATCTTTGAATTCAGCCCTCTGTAGGTTGATAATTTTCATTTCTATCAAACAAACAATGTAGCATCCTTTCGTTCCTAACACATTACCCAGTCCATATCAAAATAGATATCCAGCAGGATTTTTTCCCCATTAAGATCTGATGTGTTTTCAAAGTTTTCCTTTAATATTTTTGAGCAGTTTATATGAAGTGTGTTTTCACTATGTTCACCATGTTAAGGGGTTACTGTATACTCCTGAACATTAGTTTGCCATGAAAAAGCAAATAAATGACATAGATTTTAGCATTTGTAATTTGTGTTCAGCAACCAAGTACAGTATGCTGTTTTGCCCATACAGTATTTATTGTTAACTGCATGTCTCTACATACATTTTTGTTAACACAGTACATGTCATATTAAAAAGCATTGTGCTTTGAGGCACTGAAACACTACATACATTTTAGTGATGCACTCATCACCAGTGCAGAAAAGCCAAATGGCTGCTTTGTTAGAAACTTACCTCATTATTGTTTTTTGTATAGGCATGCAAATTACAATGAAAGAATGATCAGAAAGCCTTTGTTCCCTTATAACAACTGGGCAGGACATATAATCCTGCGATCATTTCATCTTTTCCTACAAATGCGCGACACAAGTTAAACAATTGCAACTCGCATCTGATTGGTCACATCATTTTACTCTCAAAGCACAGATAGATGTATTCTGTAATGGGATAAAAGTGACAAAGTCTCCCTCTGTGTGCCAGGTTTGGCTTTTGCTTTTAATAATAAGTATAATCCCTGTAATCATGGACTAAAATTCTCCTGCATTATTGTGGTGCTGGTGGACCGATGATGCTAAATTGCTAGTGTGTGTATGTTTTCACTTTGAGATGGACTTGCACTCTGTCTATGGATTGTTCCTGCCCAAACCTGTTCCTTACTAGAACAGGCTCCAGCAGATCTGTAACTTTGCCCTTGATAAGCGAGTTTAGAAAATGGATGGAAGGATCATCAACACTGTGTGCAATTTTCAAATTTAGATTTTACTCAAATTTTTCTCATGTTTTATAGTACCTTCAGGAAAAATTTGTCTGTAGTCATATATAAGTGCAGTACCAACTTTCACTCTGTACAACCGATTGTGATAAAGGCGCTATATAGCGCCCGACCTGGCACAGACTGACGCAGAGGCACGTGTACAAATCACACAGGCTTTTATTTTCTCTTCAGCCGTGCGGCACGTCCTCCCCATGTCCCACAAGCCCAACACAGTCCCAAAAGCACTTAAACACAAAAGCAACAACTCTCCACCTTGCACCACCACTCCTCCTAGGCAACCTCATTCTCCCGATTCTGGCCATTTAGTGGTGGAGGCTGGCCCGTTTTATAGCCCACCCAGAAGTGTTCCAGGTGCTTGACCACAAGGTCCCAATTGCACCTCCGGGTGGGGCTGATGACTCGTCCAGCCGGGTTCTTGTGTCTCGGCAGCACCCCCTAGCGGCCACCCCTGCTCCCAACCAGGCTGTGGAGGATTCCATGTCCCATAGAGCCACGCGGGAGACTGGGAAATTAACATTGGCCAGGGAGGCTGCCACCAAGCGTCCCGGGTGAGGCATTGAGCTTTCCATGGTGGCTCCTCCAGAACATATGCAGCTGGGGCGTCCCGGCTGGGCATGGGACCCGGCTGTCCATCACACGATGTTTTGGTATGTAGCCTGCACGAACAGTTCATACATCTCCGTCCCCTGGTGAAGGAGCTCCTCGAGGGTGTGCAGCAGGCACAAGCCTCACTCCGTCTGGATAACAGGTTGATGTTCCTGATCCCCACATCCAATTCCAAACTCCTGGCGCACTGGCAGGGGCCCTACAAAGTCCAAGAGTGTAAAGGGCTTGTGGAGTACCTGATCTTCCAGACCAACCAACGTCTGAGGGAGCAGGTGTATCACATCAACCTCCTGAAACCATGGGTTGATCGTGATCCCAGTGATACAACAGCCACTCCCAGCCTGCAGCTCTTAACGGATGCTAGATGACTAAACTTTAGGGATATCCTTAGCCCCTGGTATAGGAAGGAATTGGGAGCTGTCATTGCCTTCATCACTGGGATATTAGGACCCCAGGCCTGGATGTACCAAGCTCATTGTCCACAAGATTGTCTCAGAGCCAGAGGTGGTGGCTGTACCACCATCCTGAGGCAAAGAAGGCAAGGTTGAGTTGGAAATATGTCAGATGTTGGAACTCGAGGTTAGTCACAGAAGGTGGTTCAGTCCAGTCATGTTAGTCCCAAAGCTGGACGGAAGTTGGCGCTTTTGCAATAACTTCCAACGGCTCAACAAAGCCTCTCATTTCAACCCCTGCCCCATACCCAGGATAGACAACCTCCTGGAGTATCTGGGTAATACCCAGTATGTGTCCATCCTCAACATAATGAAAGGCGAAAGGCTAAACCCCCAACCCCGACGGACACACTGAAGGAAAAGACCAGGTTCATTACCCCTAACAGTCACTGGCAATATAGTGCCTTACCCATCAGGCTAAACAGTGTCCCTGTGATCTTCCAGCTTCTGGTCGACAGACTGCTATGGCCTCGTAACACCTATAGAGCAGTCTATTTGGATGACTTGGTCAACTATTCCAGCACCTGTGCTAAACACATACTGCATCCGAACCTGCCGCAATGTCAGCCTCTGGATAACCTCCAAAAACACTATTTCAAGCTGAATAACTAGGCTACGGGGTGGGCAGTGGATGCATCAGACCTCAGCGCACCAAGGCTGCTGCCATATACGACTGACCCTGGCCACAAACAAAGCCTTACAGGCCTTACTCGGACTAGTGGGCTACTACCAATAACTGTTCCTTGCTACTCAGAGAGGGCCACACCTCTCACACAACTGACAAAGAAGAAAACACCTAACATGGTGACATGGACCCCCTTGGCAGAAGCCACATTTTATGACCTAAAAACAGCCCTTACGTTGGCTCCAGTATGGCTTTGACCTAACTTTTCTTTTCCTTTCCTCCTCCAGACTGACACCTCTGACACTGGTCTTGGTGCCGTACTGATCAAGGCCCTCAACGGAGTTGAACACCTAGTTATGAATCTCAGACCTCACCACCCTGCAGTGGCTCTGTTCCCATCGCACTGTGAATCCCAGGATCATGCGGTGGTTCCTGAGCCTGCAACCATACAAACGTAAAGTGCTCCACTGACAGGGATCCTTCCACTCCATCACTTTCGACCTCTGCCAAAGCAACAACCTCTTGGCCAGATCAGCTCGCCCCCCTAGGTCCAAGCTGAGGGGGAGGCATGTTAGAGGACCTCTTCACAGGTTCAAGTGAGGTATGTGATAACCTGCCAAGGCAAAAGTGGGCAGTGTCACTAACTTTCCTTCTCTCCACACACCTCAGCGCAAATGCCAAGCATGGGCACTTAGCCCCCGTCCCTTCTGGCAGGTGCACCATAAAGAACCCCAGCTGCCCGGAAGGAGTCGTCATTCTCTCCTGAATGTGAACCGCCAGATGGAGCTCCCGAGAAAATCCCATTTTCTAGTGAAACCAAAGAGCTTATTTTGTTGTAAGAGGCCATTTTCATTGCCACCTTAAGGCACAATTTTGTGTTAGACTCTCTGTATAAAACGGGACGACCCAGGTGGTGTTGCAACTTTTCACTGCTGCCCGTCCTATCATTCCTGCACCAAGCCACATTTTACATTTTGACATTATTCAAGTTATTGTCAAGTTCTGTTTCTGTTCTGAAATTTGTAAAGGACAGCACAGGTTGTGTTGACACAAGTCGGTATTGCTGTATAATTATGTATGCCCTGAAACCGTCTTCAGCAGAAGAACAAAGGAGAAATTTCTCATCAGTCATTCAGTATATGCCAGATTATATTCTCAGTGGAAGAAATCTTGAGGGATAACTGTAGACATCATTAACAAAGAACAAGCAACAGAGGAGCCTCCAAGTCTCTGTAAATGTGCAACATTTTAGTGATAAGGCTACTGTAGCTGAATTAAATCAGTTAAACTAGGGGCTCTGCCTTAAACATTAAAAGCATAGCTAAGTAGTTGAGGCCAAGCAACAAACATTAATGACAACCGATATGTAACAAATCAGATGTGCCTTTAAGAATGCTAAAGCACCTGTTTTTTTAAATAAATAAATATCACAAAGGATGCAGTGGAAACTCAAAAATGTTCAGCACACTGTGATATTTTTTCTGATGTAGCTCAGTGCTCAGATTTTTAAAACAATGAGCATAGTGGGCTAAAATAAAAACTGTAAAACTGCATTCACAGCACGCAACCACAATGAATAAGATGAGCAACTAGAGACCACCATGTCTCAGCTTACGTATAGTATCATCAGCAGAGCAATTGACAGTAAATCATAGCTCTTTCTCCTAAGACACAACCAGGGTAATGCTTAGACATCAAATTCTCCACAGGCTACAGAAAGAGGCATAATACATTACCCTACTTTTATTTGTGCACACTATTTCAGAAAGCATTAAACATTTTTTATTTATGGCAAGAAACTGATCCCTCAAAAAATAACCAGAAAAATTACTTATCATACAATTTTTAATTATTATAAGTTTTCTCGATTTCCTGTGCTGGCCCCTGCACCAATTAAAAGCAAAACACTGAAAATAATAAATAATATCTTTTTAGACTGGCTTCTTGCCTTTAAAAGAGTATGAATGAAAGAAACAAGTAAAAACAAATTTAATAAAAACATTCCTTTGTTTTTAACTAACAATCAGGCCTATCTAGCCATAAAATTACCTAAAGCAATAGAAAAACACAATAACTTAGGGGAAGAATCAGTCATTGAAATAATAAGCAAAATGGTCTGTAAAAAATGCCTTTAACGTTTATCCTCTTGATCTTTCAATCAAAATTTATTAAAAATCTAACCTTTAATTGAAGTAAAATAATTAAAAGGTTTCCAGTTCGAATCCTGTAAACATCAAAAGTGACTCTACTTCGTTGGGCCCATGAGCAACTGGGTATGACGTTAATCTGCATCCAGCCGTGCATGTAGGCCCTCCAACCCGCAGGGAAAAACATGGGGGTTGGTGGCAGAATTGGCACTCCGGCCACCATAAAAAACCACACACTAGTTCCATTCCATCTGAACTTGTGTGGTGCTGAGGTATCACCCGTTGCATGACTACATTTGGGTCCCACGAGTTGGTTTGTTTTGTGATGGGTGTAGCAATGCCCTAACAGTGCATGCTCCTAACCTCCTTGCCACAGATATGGTATTCCTTCATTTAATATTTAGTGCCAAAATAACAAGACTTCTCCTCTAGGCTTCCTATTGTGATGGGTGACTAAACTAATCTGCCCGGTCTACCACCTGATGATCGACCACTTAAAGGATACCTTCAGTATTTTTCAAGCAAAAATTATTTCTTCAGAAACATGGCATATATGCAATTGCCATGAAAAATTCTTAAGTTAAGCATTTTCTATACATTTTTAAAAATACATAGCCACTTCTGGCATTTTATAATGAATCCTTATGGGGCACCGGTCACCTGGAAAACAAAAGAATAGAAACTTACAGAATGCATCCACTTCTCAAGCCAAGAAATTTGCAGAGCACTGATCTACATCTTGAGAATATACACACATTGCAAAATAGCTAATATATGTCATGTTCAAACAAGAAACACAAACACTATGAGATTCAGCCATCTTAAAAAACCAATTGTGCACGCTAGCTCAGCATTTATCATCTTCCGCAACAACCTTTGACCGTCAGGTCATGAATTCCGCTCAAAAGCCAAAAATCACAGTAAACTACTCGAGCCACATGTTTAGTATTTTGCTGATGTACATCTGTAGTTATGTGTGAACTCCTCCCAGGAAGGTTACTGATATCACACAAATGCATAGAAAGCGTACACTTATCTTGAGAAACACAGCACCTGCAATATGAGATAAACTGATTATTTCCAGTTTTCTTTTGTTGTCATAAACATGTGGGAAACATGGAAGGCAAGCTTTCTTTTGCTGCTTCAAAAGAGGACGTATTCATATAAATTTTCAGGCTTGAATTTTCCAATTATGTTATAAAACCCTAGGAGTGGCTATGCATTTTGATACATTTATAGAAAATGCTTAACTTTAGAATACTGTTTCATGCAGCAAATGTTATATATAGCACATATTAGAAGAAATTACTTTCATTTAAAAAAATACCTCACTCAGTTGAACTTAACATAAAAAATGAATGGGAATACAATTCATTCAGATTTTACTCTTTCAGCTTTCTAGAAGAGCTAATAATTATGATGCACATATAGCATGTTGGAAAAAATCTTTTGTTTGGTGATAATATTCTTTTTTCCTTACAATTGTTTTACTTCAATTAAAAGTTAGATTTTTGCTAAAATTATAAACGAAAAATTAAGAGGATAAACAATACAGAATATTTTTCACAACTCTATTTACTAAAGGTGCTAAAGTTAGTGGGGTGGCACTGTTAAAAAAAAAATACACAACTTAGAAAATGTACACA